>NW_011341831.1:0-3991 GCF_000735185.1 Notothenia coriiceps
CTCCTTTGTGTTGCTCCCATTTCAAAGCGGTGGCTTAAAGGTCCTCGTTTTCACACAGGCAGAATTGTGTCGCAAATGTTCGAATATGCAGAATATCCACAAGTCATGTTTTACTGAGCTGATAGCAGTCAGATTGTAGAGGAGATGGACAAATGGTTGATTTCAGGCCTAAGGCTGTTCAACATTTAGAATACAATGTATCTGAAAATCAGTGCATGGTATCTTCACACCACATCTTCTGCGTCTCCGGTTTCATTCAGAGGAAGTAGGAAGTGAGCACACTGAATCATGCACATTCAAAGCAGTCATGTGATATGTTGTTTGTTACACCAGTTATTATCTTGTGCCATGGCTACATCTTTTGAATTATATAACCCAGGCAGAGTCAATATTGATAAGGCACTCTAATCTTTCTGCTGAATATGGGTGAGAGGGCAACGAGTGATTATCTTAGAGAAGTATTATTAAAGGAATTCTTATCTGGTCGACGAATGAAGTCAGCAGATGCCAGCCAGTGCTTCTCAAACAAAGTTCAACCAAAACCCATATCATCAAAGAAAAAAAGAGGAAACAAGACTAGGACTGATCTGTACTGAAAACAAAACAAAAATATGTAGTTACATGTCTCCATTTCCACATTTACTAAAATTGCTAGGTTTGCAGATGCTATTGTAAAATCAACATTTCAAGTAAAAAAATTATAAAAATTGCGAACAACAATTGGTTTCCAATGTTCTTCTGTGATTTGTGATTAGTTCAGCCTTAAAATGGCCATACAGCTGCTGCTGCACTGAAATTAATCTGATAATCAAATGTGTTTAAACACCACTAACATTCGGGGTCTGTTCTGAGCATTTAGATATACACTCCCTGATGTTGAAATTATACAAAATATCACAGATTATCGGTATTAAATGAAAATGTGACACCTTCACATTTAAAAATAAAAAAGGTGTAATGTGTGACACCTGGCCACATGATGAAAAAATATAAGGGCCAGAATTTGACCCGGTCCATGCAATAAAAGTATGCACTCAGTTATTTCATAAAAGAGTTGTTGCACACTATTTGGTGTTGTCGTTTCTTCTATAAATGTAATTCTGCCTTAAAGAAAATGCATTTAAAAAAAGACTTAAGCACTGCTAGGGCCCAGAACAATATTCATGTTGTTATATGTTCACATTGACTTCATGACACACTGTGAATTACCTTTTTGGACTATGAGCAGATTAATTAACCTGAATGGAACTTAATTACTGTTTTGTCATTTATGATTATTTTATTACTTCCAACACAGCCCTGGAGTTGGGACAATCACTTATCTATCTTTGGACTAAGACAAAGTTCATGGTGGCTAGTACTACAACTATAATAAAAAGATAATAGATGATAAACAAACTACAGAGTAATCGAAACTACAACTGTGCTTGTTAAAAGCATTTAGAATTGACTAAGACATTCGCTGCAACAATAAAAGTGACACAGCTCCTGCCTGAACACATCTGAAGCTTTCTCACCCAGTCCCAAGTATTTATCTAGTTCTAGATAAAAACTATTCTCACACTCCCTGAAGCAATGTCACTGCTGTGAGAATGTTTCAGCACTGAAAAGTTCACTTGATTCGTATTTGATCAGCACTGATCAAATAAGAATCGGGTGAACTTTTAAGCCATCACATTTTGTCAGAAAATGTTTCTAGTAAAACTTTGAGTTGCAAAATGAGAACGTATGAGTTGAAAAGGGTCGAGCCAAAACACCCCGCCAACTAGACAAAGAAAGATTGGAACTGGAAATGTTAAGGATGGATCATTTAAATGTAACAGTGGGGAAATCAGAAACATCCATACCTGCCAATCCATTGCAGGATATGAGTCCAGCAGAACTAGCAATGCTGACAAGATGGCCGTGATTGTTGGCAATCATGGCGGGAAGGAAGGCCTTGTAGGTCTGAGCAGAGAGAGACACAAATTAAGCATGATATTTAATATAGAGACCTGAACACGGATTTGATTGTAGAGCTCAGAGGACAATTGACTTTCACAGTACATCACTTAAATACAGGAGTATTTTTGATGAATCAAAATTAAATTCAATGCTTCAACGTTGAACTTTTAACTGGATCTTTGGGTCTTCATAAAGAGAGGAAATGTGCAAATTGAAGTCACATGACCTAACTCTAGAATTTCAGTTATGTGATATGTAGTCGTGGAAGAAATGAGTGGAAAAATCTTTCTGAAATGTATTGATTATTCAATCAAATGTAATTGTATAGTAAATTGTGTAGGAGTTCCTTGCCCTGCCTACATTTAGAACATTATTAGAAATAAATGCTAAATGATTAAAAAAAAAAATAATAATATATCTCTACAATATTGACTGATCTGTCTCTTCATCATCAATCAGGTTAAGTCTCTGTAAGAAATCATTTGGACCCAGAGGTAAACTGTGTGGGTATGTTGTGTCTGACTGACCCAGAAGTGAGCCATGGTGTTGACCTCCATCGTCTTCTCAATCAGGGAATCAGGAGCATCCATGAACTTCTTCCCCGTCACAATCCCAGCATTGTTCACCAGAATGCTGACGTCTCCCACCTCCCGCTTCACCTGCATGCAGCACAGTAGGTCAGTGATCCTATTTTGTAAAAATATACTTTCAAAGATTAGGATTAATATTAAAATGAATTTGTATTAATCCCAGAGGGAAAATTCAGTTCCATGCATAAAGAAATTCCAGATATGATACATCTATCTCGTAATATTACCAGGCAAAAGGCTGTTGAGACCCTGAATAAATCACCATTCCAGGAATTACATTGTTTACATCACGGTTCTCAAAATTTGGGGACACAGACCTTTTACAAGGAGAACATGTTTTCATGATTAATTCTACTGATTAAAGAGATGCTTACTACCATTTGTACTCTGAGTTGTCCTTTGAATATGTTGTATTCCAAAACTTTGCAACCTAAATACCAAGACCTGACAAAGAGAAACACACATTACAACTTTAATAAAGACGAAGATATACCTTATTAATCCCAGAAGGGGAAATTACTTTTATCACTCACATTAAACACACTGGTTGACATACATGAGCACACAGAACCACATGCAGGACAGGAGAGGGAGAGTGAGGGGCAGCCAGTGTGCCTGCGCCCAGAGCAGTTGGGAGTTCCGTGCCTCACCATGTACCAGCCTGGTACCTTGTATGATCGAGACGTGAACCGGAAATCATTCAGTTCAAAGGCCAAGTCCCTACACTCTGAGCCACTGCCGCCGTAAAATGTGGTCTCCTGTTCCCATTCTAGCTAAAAAGACACCAGAGCCTGTTTTAGATATTCTTACTATGCAAGGACAAGTACTTGAATTGGTTACCTGTTACAAATACCTTGGTATCTGGCTTGATGATTGTCTTACTTTTAAACTTCATGTCAATAACCTGCTTAAAAAGCTGAGGGTTAGACTAGGTTTCTTTTTCAGAAACAAGTCCTGTTTCTCGCTTGAGGCCAGGAAAAGGCTAGTCACTGTGACCTTTTTACCTGTGCTGGACTATGGTGATCTGATCTATATGAATGCACCTGCCTATTACCTGAACAAGTTAGATGCCGCCTATCACAGCGCACTGAGATTTGTCACAAATTGTAAAGCACTTACTCATCACTGTGCCCCTGTATGCCAAGGCAGGTTTGCCATCACTTACTGTACGGAGGCTCAGTCATTGGTACACGTTTATTTATAAAGCTTTGTTGGGTAAACTCCCGTATTATATCTGCTCTCTGATAACACAGAGAGTTGCAAGCAGCTATTGTCTGAGATCGCATGATGTACTATTGTTAGATGTGCCAAGAGCAAGGACTGTCTTAGGTAAGACAGCTTTTATGTGCACAGTTCTACTTGCTTGGAACAATCTTCAGCAAGAATTGAAACTGAGCAATCTCATTCCTCTGCATGTTTTTTAAAGCTAGGCTAAATGAAATGCTCGTTGAGACTAT
>NW_011341832.1:0-4018 GCF_000735185.1 Notothenia coriiceps
GGGGGGGGGGCTCCAGTTGAGCCACTTGGGCCTTGAAATGGAGCCAGGGAACTAAAGCCCTGCACGCACACAATGATCCTGAACTAATTCCCAGAGTAAATATTTTCTCCCGTTCTCTCCACAGCCTCTTTCTCTTTAAAGTTGTAAAAGGCCTGTTTCCTTTTTCTATTTTTCACACTCCACCATCCCATCCCATCCTCCCTCCCTCAGATATTTTTAGAAGGAGGACCTTGGAGCAGTTTTAAATTGTATTCTCTTCTTTCTTTTTATTCTATCACTGTGTCCTATTTCAGCGTTTGATAAAGCTCAAACAACAGTTTTCAACAGTTCTCCTGTCTGCGTTTTTACACAATCACCCCATTGATACTGTGGAGGGGGGGGGGCGCTGTTGTGTCTAGTCTTGACTGGCGTGGCCCTTGACCCCTTCGCCCGTGGTGGGGCCTTCTGAACACTGAGTATCGTCTTGCCTTCCTGTCTGTGTTTGGGGAGAGGCCCCTGAGCTACAGCAGCTATTGTTTCCCCGCACAAAGACAGACATCACATTAAAGTGCTCTGATCAGCTGAGCTCACATCAGTTTCTGCCAGCAGAAGAATCAAGGAAAGTATTGGCTCGGCAATTAAAAAATATTCATGAATGTCATTGACGTGCTGTGATATGTCTATTAATGTTAAAATAAATGCACAATTCCCTGATTTGTGTTTGACTGAAGGTCTTTTCCCCCGCTTTGTTTAACCCTCCTGTCATGTTTGGGTCAAGTCTGACCGTTTACTACTTTTCTTAATCATAAACATTGCCTTTTACATTAGATTGCTTCAAGACCATGATAAAGTTGGTGATGATTTATGGTTTTTGTGTTAATGTAAGAGCAGTTAAAACAGACCAATAACCAAAATAAGTCGGGGGGGGGGGAAATGAACACAACAGGAGGGTTAAACTTGTGCTTTGGACTGAACACACCCTGCGATTAAGTTGTCAATCTACAAGTTTGTGTCTGGGCGATAAAGTTCGTCAGCTTGCAGAGTGGATGTTTGGAGGATGTTTTGACTGACACGTGGCCCTCCAGCTACACAAGTCCAGGTTTCCCAGGGACACTACTTGTTTGGCTCAGGGAACCTTTGTGAGAAGTATCTTCATCTCTCTCTGCTCAGTCAGCCCATTTCTCCAGGCAAAAGTGTCAGCCATCATTTATCTCTGACAGTGAAGCTGTCTAGAGTGTGTGTGTCTGTCTGTGAGCATGCATGTGTGTTTGTATGCATGGGTTTGCGTTGCATGTCGTCATGTGTCATATGGGTGTCCCAAGGACAATCCTCAGAGCAGGACTGAGCAGAGAAGATGGATGTTTGGGGAACATAGGAGAATATCATTAAAGCTACCTGTGCTGCGGGTGATTGATTCGCTGAACCACAGTCGCCGGATGTTAACATAAAACAGCAAATGGCTCTGATTTAAATATGGTACTTATCAACACTCCACAGTCCATCAACGTACAATTCCCCAGGAAGCTTTAATGTAACAGGAAGTATGTCATTTTTCATTGTACAGTAATTAGATGATATTAATTGCAAAACATCTGTTAGCTTAGCTGACATATGACTGCTGCCAGACTGACTAATGCACATGATAGTTCAATGTTAACCTTTAATGCAGAGCTTTAGAGGAAAGTGGCGCTACTTTAAGTATCCCGAATTAGCTGTTAGCTGTTCCAGTTAGCAATGTGCCAATGAATGCACAGCTTACTATCACTGGGTTACTTTGACACTGAAGAACAACAACAAATGTGATATTTTGTTATTTTGTGTTTATTTATTTAACATGAACTGAGATAATGTTTGCACAGGAAAGGGAAAGGTGAATTCTGGTGATCTATGAACAACAGTAAGTTAGATTTGTACTGTAGTTTAGCGGGTTGACGTTCAGCAGTTCAGCCCATAAAGGACAATCACTTTTTCCCATTTGCGTTACATTATGAACACTCCTTCTCAGTCATACCTCAAATCTGAACAAATAATACACATTTTTTTAATGTGCGAGGGACTTACACTTTCTTAGGATACCATTGTCCCACATGTTCATTGTGACTGATCGTCAAAAAATCTGTTCAAATAAAACACTCATTATTACCTTAGAACTAGCCTGACCCCAGGATTCCACCAGGTCCGTCTGCGCTGCGTCACAGCTGCGCCGCGGTCCAACCTCCTCCAGCGTCATAACCCACCCGCGTTTTAGAAGCGGAGCGTCTTGCGTGCCGGTTCGCAGTTTTTGTCGATTTGGGCATATTTCCTGGACAGGCTACTTTGTACAGACAAAGTTAATAATAATTGTAATATTCCAGTTATAAACGACCTGAATCAAAGATGTGTTGCTGTATTTTAGTGGTAAAAAAAAGCATTCATGATCATAATTATTCTATGTATATAATTTACACAGTGCCTGTAAACTGGAGGAGAACGCTGGCATTTCTCCTCCTACTTGAAAGACTACGGAGGGATAGGGTCTGCAAAATTTGTTTATTTTGGGGATGGGCCGGATGCTCTGACCGGTCCATTTCCTGCCCGGCGCCTCTGCAATGCCACACGTCAAAATATAGACTTGAATCCTATTTTGAGCGGAGCCCAGCGCCGACACACTTCTGGGACGCTTCTGGAATAGCACCCATTGACTAGAGTGGCCGCGATTTTTGCGAACGCCGCGGCGCAGCCGTCACGCGACGCAGACGGACCCGGTGGAATCTAGGGGTTAGGCTCTTGGGCACGAAGGAGGGGTTCGGTCTGAGTGTCGCCCTGCTCTGGTCACCCCGGATTACCAAGCAACTCGGGTGCACCGATAGAGCGGTTAACTCGGACACTTTCTTGGCTGACTTTAAGGCAAGTAGCAATGCTGTCTTCCACGACAGTGCTTTTAGGGAGGAGAACTCCAGAGGCTCAAATGGTTCTGAGACCAGAGCCTCGAGCACCAGCGGCAGGTCCCACTGCGGGGGTGGAGGCGCTCATGGCAGGACGAGATGGCTGCTGCATACACTTTCACTGTGGAATGAGCAAGCCCTCTGTCCACCAATAACTTTAAGTACGACAAAATAGAGAGCCACAGGGCGCAGTGGCTGTTGCGCAGGCTGGCGAACAGATCCACCTCTGCTGTCCCGAACCGGGCCCAGATCTACTTCACCACCTCCGGGTGAAGCGCCCACTCGTCTGGCAGGGGGCCGCCCCTCGACATGAGGTCGGACCCCCCTGTTCTCCGGACCCGGAATGTGGAGGGCTCTCAGAAATAACACCACCTCTGAAGCCCATAACCACAGTTTCTCCGCTGTGGTCAACAAAGCGGCAGAGCGGACTCCGCCCTGCCTGTTGATATATGCCACTGTGGTTCTGTTGTCGCTCCTGACCATTATATGTCTCCCCCGAATTAAGAGTTTGAAATGCTGGAGGACTAACACTACTGCCCGTAACTCTAGGAGGTTGCTGTGCCGTGTTTCTGTTAGAGACCAGCGCCCACCTATAGATCCCTTCAGGCAGGCCTCTCCCCATCCTGTTCTCTGTGAACACTGTGATGTAGGAGGTCACCCGTCCCAGTGGAGACCCCCTCCGGAGGAGATCCGGGGACCCCCAGAACCGGAGGTTGCCCTCCACTGACGGGGGGATGGTCACCAGACGTCGTTTGTGCCCCTTGGGATCCAAACGCAGGCTGGAGAACCACCTCTGCAGGCGGTGCATATGCAGTAACCTGAGCGGGACCACAACGTGAGCAGCCGCCATGAGACCCAGAGTCTATATGCCAGTTAAAGCTGTCACTGTTGCCCCCTGTCGCAGCCTGCGACCCGCCCGAACCGGGACGCACGCCTGCTCTCTGACAGGGTGGCGTGCAGCGCGCCTGCATCGAGCACCACTCCCAAATACAATGTCTGTTGGTGAGGTATGGGGGTGCTCTTTTCCAAATTGATCCCAAAGCCCAACTCGGTTAGGTGTAGGACCAATTGTGCTGTGCAAAACATTGCCTGTTCCCTGGACCTGGCCATGACTT
>NW_011341833.1:0-3181 GCF_000735185.1 Notothenia coriiceps
TCTCAAAGCAAGGATAAACCTGTGAGTCGGATGTAGAAAAGTCAGAATCAATATAAATCTTTTTTATTTTAAAGTAAATTCAGATTGAACATAGTAAAAAAATGTAAATTATAGTGTCCGTCCAAAAGAAACCCATTACTTATAGTGAAAGCCACCCTTGAATGATGGGATAGTAGAATAAAAGCTTTAGGAATCCAAATTATAACATAATAAGTACCCTGTATCAAGATTGATGCAAAACAAGTGAAATTTGACCTTTTATAGAGAGATTTAACCAAAAAAAAACACTTCTGGGGTCATTTGTGTGAATTTGACCTATCTCTGGCCCTCCTTGGTCGATTTTGATGATTGCCATCTCTTTTTAACCGTTAGAGCCAATGGAATCGAGGCGAAGTCCCACATACACACACACTTTACCAAATAAGGAGTGAGAGTGAAGCGTAGCCAGAACAGGAAGCTGTCATACTCTGTCAAAAATCAGTTTTTGTCATAAAAATTGAATTATGGATTATCAATAATTTGTTCAAAGAGACAGACACATTGGATTAACCTATGGATTAACCGTCAGCCGTGTTTTTTCAGATTTTAATGCCATTGAACACAACTTTTGATCAGAATAACAGCAAAAGGTGAGCATATCTCTGTTTTTTGCTACCTAAAGCTACGCCGTGTGTTGTCTGGTTTTGCTTCCCCTGTCGCGAGTTCTGACCGCTCGGTGATGATACTTATATTTCTAAAATCTGTGGAATCTCAGCATGTTAGCAAAGCTTGTTTGTGAAGATCCGATAAGTATATCGATCGATTTATACCTAGAGTTCTGTGCTAAGTGCGTTAGCATTTTTTCGCTCAGGGCTCATTTAGACGCCTCTAAGACGCCTTTCAGTAAAAATGGTTCATATCGTCAGTTAGCTTAGTTTCTTCCCGTTAAGTGAGTACGACACATTCATTCGTGAAAAAAAGCCTGTTAAGCTAATGAAGGTAAACACAGTGAAGGCGGTGCGGGCTGAGCCGCCGAATCCCTCACTTCATCATAAAAGCAATTTTCTACTGTTTTCTGGTGGAAGTTTAACTAGGCCATTGGCACACATTGAAATAACACGCATGCGCCTTCTCCTCGTTTTCCCAGCATTCACTGGATTATCCGTAAACCATACAAACAAAACCAAAATGTGGATTTATCTGTTTTTCCGTTTTGGTTTAAAAACAGAACAACGTCGGTTTTTTTTTTTTTCGTTTTGAAACGGAATAACCAAAGAACGAACCATACACGGATTCTTTACATATATTCTGTCTTTTGCTTCTAATAATTAATCTCCTCAAAACAGAAGTGACTCTCACTGAATGACAGAAAAAAGTTGTGTCTGACTTTCTACTGACTTCCACAATGTTAAGCATTACTCAAACCAACCAATAAGTCAGGACAAAGTGGAAATAAAATGCAATCTATAAGCCAATTACAGAGCTCTCATTTTGAACTTGGAGGAAACCCACCGACTGCCTTGTTTTCATTGAAATTGAACTGATGCCTGACACACACATTCACACACACAAACAACACCCACACTGGAGTATCTAATTTAGTTGGAAGCATGACTGACAGACTCCATCATCAGCATGATGGGCCCCTGACAACATGTCAGACACAGCTGAATTGACCCGCCCTGGGTAAATGATAATATGCTAATAATACCCATCCATAATAAGAGACCATTTAGGGCAGGGGTCTCCAACACGTCGATCGCGAGCAGCTTTTCAGTAGCTCGCCGCTCGCAGACTGTGTAGAAAAAATCCGACTACAATAAATGCGGCGCAGTGGATGAAGCCTTGGTGTTGGGATCAGGGGGTCACAGGTTCAAACCCCAATGCAGTCAGCATGTCGTTGGGTCCCTGGGCAAGACACTTCACCCCAAATTGCTCCTGTGGGGATTGCCCACAGTATTGAGTATGTAAGTCGCTTTGGATAAAAGCGTCTAACAAGTGACATGTAATATGACAGTAGACCGTTGCTGCAGCTAGACTGCAGAAGGATTCGTTTTTTGTTTTTGAGGATGGAACAATTTTCACACAGATATAGGGAGGCTAGACCTACAGTATACCATTTATTTATTATTGTTTATCATTTCATGTCAAGATGAAGAAAAAGAACATGGCTGAACTGTTCAGTGTCAATCCTGTGGAGATGGAGATGGAGGTTATAAATCTCCAAAGTCATGTTCAGCTTAAAGAGCAATTTGCAGGTTTTTCTTTTTACTAGATTTATGCTGAACCTTGCCTGAAAATTACAATTAAAAAAGTTAATGCAGGATTTGATATGTTTTACGAGACGTAAGGGCAGGAATTCAGAGGGGAAAGGAGCCGTTTTGAGCTCTGCTGCTAAAAACTGCTTTTTTTAACTTCAAACGCTTCATATTACATCACATGGGGGAGCAACTTTCTCTGACTCCTTCTCTGCCCAATCCTGTGTAGTAGTTTGTAGTTGGTTTGAGCGGTTGTTATTTAGTGGGCTGGTATTTTTTCGGTAATTTTACATTACATTTCACCGTCTTGGTGAGCTATTGTGTTTGTGCAGACAAAAACTTTGTTTCATCAAACAAAACGTTTATCACGAAAGCGTATTACATCTCTCTCACCCCCTTCGCTGCTCTCTCTCTCTTCCCCAATCGTTCCTCTCTCTCTGGTTATGGCTAGAAAGGATCTGTCTATTGTAAATATGACGTCACGTTCTCGTTCTAACTCTCGTTGTAATCGGAGCGGGGTCGGGATGGGCGGGACGCGGGAAGATTGAGAAGAGGAAGGATGGATGACAGACAACTTAGTCAGTTTAAATGTCTCGAACATTTAAACAATAGTTTGAGCATATATGAGCAGGAAACAAAGACCACATTTGTATCAACAAAGAAGGACAAAAATGTTTTGGCAAAAGAGGTGAGTTTATAATCTATGTTTAAACTATCAGACATTTCAAAGGTTGACTAAAAGAAGGCAAATAAATAATGATGTTGTCCTTCTCAGATCTTAATTTGTTTAAAAATATATAATGGGACATAAAACATGTCCCATTTGATGGAGAACCATTGATGGTGGTTGGCAACAATACCTATGCTTGCCATCAAGGCAAAGGATAAGAATGCCAGTGCCAAAAGAAACCGGGAAGAGCAAATAGTGAGTATCTCTGTGTGTG
>NW_011341834.1:0-2500 GCF_000735185.1 Notothenia coriiceps
GAGATGGACACCAAACAAAAAGAACTATTGGTTTGTGAACATCTGGAAAACTAGATGGTCATGAACAAAACCATCATAACCAGTGACATTATTATCAAACATGTCCCTGCAGAACTGAGAAGGATGAATAAAATAAAGTATTAGCTGGGTGTGCTGCTGGGGTCCTGACATGGTAATATAAGACATAGTGAGTGTAGTGGTGTGTACAGAGGGAGAGAGTGAGTGTAGATGTGAGTGTAGATGTGTGTACAGAGGGAGAGAGTGAGTAGAGAGTGAGTGTAGATGTGTGTACAGAGGGAGAGAGTGAGTGTAGAGTGAGTGTAGATGTGTGTACAGAGGGAGAGAGTGAGTAGAGAGTGAGTGTAGATGTGAGTGTAGATGTGTGTACAGAGGGAGAGAGCGAGTAGAGAGTGAGTGTAGATGTGAGCGTAGATGTGTGTACAGAGGGAGAGAGTGAGTAGAGAGTGAGTGTAGTGGTGTGTACAGAGGGAGAGAGTGAGTAGAGAGTGAGTGTAGTGGTGTGTACAGAGGGAGAGAGTGAGTAGAGAGTGAGTGTAGATGTGTGTACAGAGGGAGAGAGTGAGTAGAGAGTGAGTGTAGATGTGTGTACAGAGGGAGAGAGCGAGTGTCGTGGCGTGTAAAAGGGGTCAGAGGTCAGTCTCCCACCTGCTCTGCTCAGTCTGTCAGCTGG
Source organism: Notothenia coriiceps (assembly GCF_000735185.1). NCBI lineage: Eukaryota > Metazoa > Chordata > Actinopteri > Perciformes > Nototheniidae > Notothenia > Notothenia coriiceps. The sequence goes on from NW_011341834.1 coordinate 692, forward strand.
CAGCTCCTCCTCTCGGGGCAGCTTGGGAACCGGACCCAGAACCATCTTCACCAGCTTCTGTCCGTCCCTCCACGACGCAGGGCTGATCACTGCAGAGAGACAACATTATTATTATTTTATTATTCTCAACAGTCATTTGTATTTCCACATGTATATTTTCCAAACGTATATCTTTACTTTTTACATTTGAATGCTATTTTATTTCTATTTCAGAAATATTGTGTTTTAATTTCTCTTATGTTCATTGCCTTGTTTTTTATGCTGCTGCAACGCAAACATTTTCCAAATTGGGATCAATAAAGTATCTATCCATCTATAAGATAATATTAATAATACATTTACTTTCAAGGCTCTCAAGGTCTATATATAATATACTCAATCAATAAAAACAGAAAAACAGAGGGCGTGTGATGTACTATCCTTTGTTTACATTAAAGGCCCGGACACACCAAGACAATTTTGTCCGTCGATGGGCGTCACGGCGACGATGAGCGTCCTGTCGCCCTACTCAGATTGGTGTGTCCCGAAAACCTACCGATTCAACATGTCGAATCGGTGGGCAGTCGGCCAAAGGCTGTCGGCAAAAGAAATCACTGATTGGCTGTTCAGCTTAGCGAATCAGTGCATGAGATGCGTTACTATAGTTACTGCCCCAGCTACTAAAATGTAATGGAAAGGCAGCTTAAAGTGAGCCTGGCCTACCAAGGACTAACTATACCGTGCTAAGCCGAGCGAGGCCCTGCAGTGGAAACGCGCCGATGCTGCTGGGGAAGAACGTTGCAATTCAATACAGTCCATGTTGACCTCATGACTGCATGTGAAGGCTCATATATGCAGACATGCAGCCTCAAGCAGCACAGACTCACTTCAACAAATTCAAACGAGTGATTCAAGAAGGGAAAAGAAACCATTTGATAAACGAGGTGCACTGCTTTAGTGAGACTAATCTAAACGGTCACTTGATCTAAACCCAGTGATGTGGAAAACATGAAGACTGTGTACTTTTTCAGAAGTTGCATGAACGTTATGAAACAAAAAGGACTTGTTTTTGCAGTTTGCCGAAATCCCCTCCAGTGCATGTTCTTCTTTAGAAACTATCTGGCAGACAAATGTGTTTTTTTATACACACTGCCATCCCTGCTGATCAGTTTGTCTCTGTGTGTGGAGAGAGTCAGATGTGTGGAGCTGCTTAAGAGCGTAGAAAACCTTTAATATCAAATGTCTCTATATGGACTGATCCCACGGGCCATGAGACCGGTAAACACCTGAACTTTTGAAAGAACACTGTTGGAGTGACCTAAGCTGTTCATGGTCATATCTACACTGTAGCTATGAACACATGACAATAAAAGCCTTGCATTTTGAATCTAGAGCTATTCCACAATCCCCCAGAGAGAGGTCCCTGGTAATGAAGCTGTGCGTCCGCTCACCAAGCAGCTGTTTGTGCTGCAGACTGAACCTGGCCACAGATTTCAGTTATTTATAGAAACCAGCCAGACTTCAGGGACAAGTACAAGAGTTGGAAGAAACCCAAAGCCGAAACCAGGAGAAAGCTCCGGCAGAGAAGAGATATCCATCTGCACTCAGCTTTGACGCTATCCACAATTAATCTGAATTATTTCTGAATGTTTCTGTGATGTTTTAAACCAAAAACATATTTACTTAAATCTGAATAATACAGTTTGTTGGCGTGGATATCTCTGCAGCGCAACAATGTTGGAAACGGTATTTTAACACATATACACTTTAGGAAATATTGTGCTCCTGCAAAAAGAGAGCTTTAGCTTGTGTTAACCAGAACGCTCTGCT
>NW_011341835.1:0-3198 GCF_000735185.1 Notothenia coriiceps
CTGTGGCCAGTTTGGGCCAGATGATCTTCGCTCATTGTTAAATTAATGAAACACAGGACCCTCAACAACTTATAACAAAAGGAGGCTATATTTCTAACAAGCTACCTAGTATTAGCTAGCTATCTAACTAGTTAGCAAGCCAGCATAAGCTGTCTTTAAGAACAAGTTAGAGAGTAAGCTAAGTATCTAATAAGCTAACTAGCAGCCGTTAGCTGTCTGAATAACTAGATATTTCCAAAACATGACTAACAACTGAGCACGATGAGACAAATATAAAGCATGACAAGACGAACATCTTTGACGAGACACAACCCCCCTCTCACAACCTCAGCACCAGACCTAGATCAACTTCTTTGATTCTGGGTAGTGTAGTGTCTTCGGCCATTCTAAACTGTGAACAAATATTTGTTTCTCCGAATCGAAGGGGAAAATTACAAAAGCATTGCACACAATTTAAACCAATCAATGTTGTGTAATTAACAAGGATAATCTGGTGTTTTTGAGTTGATGAGTAGTGCAGATATCACTGTCAAATCAATCGACAGTAAGGGAGAATACTTACTTCCAGGTGTACAATTCTCCGTTATCCAATGGGAATGGACGCTCGTAATACAATAAAGGGGACGTGATCATTATCTTTTAAATAACGTTAACTAAAGGGAACAATCTATTTGACACAGCTGAAGCTCTGGCCTTCCTTAAAAACTCCATTTAATAAAAATCACAGTTGTATTTCACACAATGCACTGTTTTTAGAGAACAAAAATTCTTAACTAATGTAATTTTTACATTCTGACGAAAAACAAAAATGATTATGAATACAAATAAAATAAAAGAAGCCTCCCGTGAGTTACTACAAGCTATAAAGTATATTTTAAAAATGTTTTATAGAATAAAAGTTCACTGCGGGACGTTATAGAAATGCGTGTGTGCACCACGACAAAGGAGCCTCATTCACTTTACATAGGGGTTGTTTGCGTGGTGCCGACACGTAAATGTAACAAAGTTTGTGACTCCACCACGCAATGCGGTGTTAAGGAGTCGTGGTGGAGTCACGCATTCTGGTGAGACCAGGTTGGTCTGATAGCATCATCTAATCAATACTTTAACATGCTCCGCTCTGCTCTATCACTGTGAGGTTGACCTTCTGATGGTTCTGATGTAAAGCAGAGTGTTTGAGAGGAGGAAAGGACCTCTGACACCTGTTCGTCTGCAGCGGATCGATGTCTGACCATGGGACGACCCGAGCATCGGCCTGTTAGCCCCGAGGCTCGGAGATAAGGCTGAACGGTTCTTATAATCTCTCTTTAAGATTCCTGTTAAACATGTTGAAGAGCACTCTTAGCCTTCACTGTAGTTTAACCACTTTGACTCTTGAACCACTCACAGCCTGGTTTCCTCCGGTACGTTCAGGTTTCTTTAGCCCCTTGTCTTCTACGTTTCCACCACCAGCTAAAGAGAAGAAGGTCTTTGCTGGGCATCGTGGGCGAGACAAAATGGAGAGAGTTTAATCTTTAAAGAGACACCATTCAGCCTGAAGACGTGAGGAAAGCAACTCTGGAAGCAGAAAGGGACCTGACATCAACCAGCATCACGTGAACTAAAAACTCTGTCATATTTAAAACTCTAGAGAGAGGAGCAAAGGAGGCTAAAGGAACCACAGCACGGTCACATGACTTCACGTCACCACCAGGTTTACTTAAAAAATGATAGAAAAAACATAACAAAGAATCCAATATACAGAATTATCTTGCGTCTTCACTTATTTTGGACTGAATTAAATGTTGCGTAATGGATATTAAGTTCCACATAATTCTGTAAATATGTATTTTAAAGAGAGAGGTGCACCATGATGAATAGCCTGTGCAGGACTCAGAGTCTCTGAAGAGTTCTGCTAATTACTGCGGGGGCTCTGGGATGGCACTACATGTCCCGTAAACTCAGAGCATTGTTCACATGACTCCACATCTCACATCAGGGTGGATTATAGAGGATTATGAGCACTGCAATCATCTGGAGCACCTCATCAGGGTTCTCTTTCCAAACTCAAACACACATCAACACACCAGCCGCTTTAAATCCCTGCAGATTATCTATTGCCAATTAGCCCATTTTAAATTGGGTCCACTGTTAAGAATATCAACTTTTCCCTCATAATAGGTCAACCACAAATAACCCAAATGTCATGGATCTCTTTTTAGCTCTGCAGAAGTCAAAGTCTGTCTTCAGTTCATTTATTTTTCTCCAGAAGGAACAACTGTTCTCCACCATGGGAGGGATACACCGTGAGATTTAGTTCAGGTATCAATGTTTCCCCGGGGTCTGTTGGAATAACTCTGTGGATCTTTAAAGAGTTCCTGTTCCTCCCTACTCTCTAGATCTCTTGATCTCTCTATCTATCTATCTATCTATCTATCTATCTATCTATCCATCCATCCATCCATCCATCCATCCATCTATCCATCCATCTATCTGTCTGTAACCCGGTGTAGTGTCCCCTCGGCAACATACCACTCAGAGCTGGTGATTACTTCAGTTTATTTCCATACCTGCGTTTCAATGGACAACATACAAAGAACACGTGAGCTGCGTTCCTCAACAGATCCTCACGCGGTATCTAAATCTCCTTTACAAAATAAGTGTCCAATAATCAACAACACAACAATGATCATTAGTGGTAGTATAAACAATGTGAAACATTAAACAAACTGGTGTTCAAAACCCACATACCTGCATTGCAATGGACAACAGACAAAGAACACGTGAGCTGCGTTCTGTAGGAGAGATAGCCCCACGCTCACGTTAGCCTATTAGCTCAGATTAGCTATTGACGATCACATTAATAAATCATAAAACACAAATAACCAATCACACAAAGAACATGTTGCTGTGAGCATTAAACGACTAACATGAACTAAACAAACACAACAGAACGTTATTGTCCTAGTAAAATAATAACATAAATTTTGTCCACAGACATAATACAATAGCACCTTACTCTCAAAGATCCTCACGCGGTATAAGAACCTCCCACAATCCATTGCGGTAACAAAGCTACAGCAATGCAGGCACGCGTTTGTAACACCAGATGGCGTGATTCTCCAATTTAACCCGGATTTTACACCAACCTTTATAACTCTGTTACACCAAGCGTGTAGCATCATACTCAAAAAGACTTGAGGCTGTAATTGCTGCCAA
>NW_011341836.1:0-13987 GCF_000735185.1 Notothenia coriiceps
CTGTTTTAGATCATTTGCATAGGTATCACGACAACATCGTGTTTTATGGCGAGGGATGCGTTTCTATGGCAACAGCCTATGCTGAGATCTCAGATTTGGGGTAGAGCTGTTGAGGCATGGACCAGCGATATACAAGCAAAGTTTGGGGGACGATCGGACTGTGTCCATTGGAGTTACAGCGACATCATGTTTTATGGCGAGGGATGCGTTTCCATGGAAATGGCATGTGATGACACCCCATAATTGACGTAGAGCTGTTGAGGGCAGGACCATTAACCATTATCTGAAGTCTGCTGCTGTTTTATGGCGAGGGATGCGTTGCCATAGCAACACCACATTACGTAACATCAGATTTAATGTAGAGCTGTGTTAACCATTATCTGAAGTCTGCTGCTCTGAGCATGTCGGTTGGAGCGATGACATCATCGTGTTCCATGACACAGCTGTTTATATTTGAGCTAACGACGTGTCCAGAGATCTAAGGTTTATATTGTTCTGAATGAGAGATAAACCTCTTACATGTGAACGTTTTGTTGAAGAACCGTAACAGATATCAGTGACATTTCAACGCGTGAAGCATCTCAAGAACTCTGAGCATCTGAAGTGTACTTTTTGTGTACTTTCGGGTTAATAATGTGGCCTTTTTTGCAGATTTACTAAAGGTGTGCGGCTGCTGCTGTGAAGAAAGAGCAGCCTGAATGTACAATGGGCTTTAATGGAGAAATGTTGAACGGGTTTGTCACTTCATGCCCTCAAGAGGCATTTTGTTTAATTATTTTTAGCTTTTTTTATTTATTTTTCAAGCTACGAGATGTTTTCCTACGTTTCTCATGAAAAATCATGTCTCAGGAAAGTAGGGTTTGGGAATTATGGGAGGTTTAAAAAAATATATGAAGGCAAGCCGTCCTCCACTTGTGACATCACGCACTCTAAAATGTGAAGAAGGCCTCTTTACCAAGGCCTGAACAATGTTTAATATCTCTAAAAGTATGAATCAGATTTAAATGTTGTGTAACACGAATAATTTCAGAAAGATGTGTAACATTTTAAAGTTGGAATGAGGTTTCTGAGTGAAAGTATGAAGAACCAGTTAGCAGTTGAAGTCGCATGAAGATTTTTAAAGTCTGACGAGTTTCTCCATTGACTTCCATGTTATAAATGTGATGTATTATGGGATGTATCTCTGGAATTATGAAAGTTATGAATGAGAAAAGTAAAAGCAATCTATTCCCGGCCCAGCTGAACGTTTTAATGTTTGAACAGAATTGTTCAATAAATAATACTAAATAATAAAACAAAAACCAGGAAATTACAAAGGGTTCACATAATCTTTCTTGCCACAGTATTTAGGCTACATTACATTTGTTGATAATAATGTTCTTTTGGAATATTCAAAGTATTTGTTTAAGTGTTTCAAAAATATATTGAAAAAACAAGTATGGAATTAATTTATTGGAAAAGAAGCAGTGTTGCAAAGCTTAAAACTAGGCTATTTTTTCTGATTTCAGGAAAAGTTAAGAATAAATTGGATATAAAAAAAACGAGATCCATGGACAGCTGTGAGGTTATTCTGAAACACCTAAGTAACCAGCAAGTCAAGGAGCAAAAGAAGACTCTTTATTTATCCCAGAGGAGGAATTCAGTTCCTGTATTTCCCTTTCCTCTGACCTTATTGTAAAAAAATAATAATTTACTGACACAAGAGCTTGCTTCCTGTTTATTTTGTTTTCATGTTTATGTATGTGTGCGCTCTTCACTGACAGCCAGTGAGAGGACAGGCTCTGTAATGAGAACACCCAGTGAATGTTCACAAACTGTCAAATACTGAACTGCAGAAAAAACTCACAGACACTATTAATGTCAGATTTGGTCACACTTTAAATTATTTTTTGTGTATCTCTGCTAATAATGTTCTCTCCAGTGCTGTCACAGTGATACTTGTCCCATGAAACCTGGTTATACTGTACATGACGAGAAATGTATTTTCTTCCAGAAGAATCTGGCTGGAGAAATCAGTTTTTTCTTACCTCTCTCTCTCAGATTATGTTGTTTACATGACACTGAAGGAAACAGACAGTAACTGCATGAAAATAAACCCACACATTCCCTGATCAGATGCTTTTTATACTCCATTGGATGACTCTATCTCTCTGGAACATTTCCAGAAGTCATTCATTTTCCTTGAGGAGGTTTTCCACCAGTCATCAGGTTGTTTACTGCACTCGATTCAATACTCCTAAGTAACTGCTCTTTTGTTGAAAAAAGGCAGTGCCCTCACACTGAACCAGGAGCTTTAGGCTCATTCAACGGTTCACTCCTGAATACAGAGTGTTCCTTTCCTCTTATAGCGTAGTAATCACATTTCACGGTATTTAATTCATAGGCTTTTTTTTACAATCTGCTCAAAGAAAGTGTTCCAAAATAGTGAGGTATTTTGTTTAGGAAAATACACGGTGGCAAGCAGCCTGCTACAGCCCAAAACATTTCCATTAGGAGAAACGCGCTGCACATAAAAAATAATGTAAATATAAAAAGACGCAAGTGCCAAAACACACGCAAATAAAGTAACATCTTCGACAATTTGACGAAACACGCGCAACGTTTACTGAAAGTGCATAAAGGAAACTCTGCAAATACAAAACACTGCAAGAAGTTCAAAACACAACAAAAACCAGGGGACACTAAAAAAAATGACGCACACAGCTGGGAGCGCTTGATGACGTTCGGGGATGATAAAGTTGTCCAACTGTCTCTGTCTGCAGAGTTAGTCTGTTTCATCATTGAAAATGTTTTGTCAATTTGAAATGACTAGGTTAGCTAGCTAGCTTACAACAGATCTGCAATATTATCAGAAGGAGTCAAATTGTTAAAATAAGCCAATACAACTTATATTTTAGGCTAGTTTCCAATAACAGTGATAGTTGGCCAACTTTATAATCACCAAGCGCTCCGGTCCCAGCTGTGTGCACTTTTTAGCAGTGGCGAACCGTGTCTATCACAACTGGACCTTCTGTAGACACCCCCCCGCAGCATTATAATGTCCGTTCACTGAATTGTCGTCTTGAAAAGGGTACTCACAACAACACCGCAACAGCATCATCTTCACCTGTTGCACTTGCCATTTCAACGTTAAAAACAATAAAACGGCATGAATTGCTTCTACGCATTCATTCTAGATCCTCTGTCTCGAGCCAGTAAACTAGCGAGTACGCTGAAACCGAGGGAAACTCTGAAAGAACACGCCCATTGGCTACAAATCAATATATGATTGGTTGATCAAACTGTCAGTCCAAACGTACGCTCTCATTCAGTGCAACGGCCAGGGCATTCTATCAAGGATGAAGGATATTCTACCCAGAGACCCAGAACAAGATCTGATTGGTTGCTTTCTTTTCTAACACAAAACCACTGAAATGCGGACAAACAAATCAACATAACACTGTAATATTACAGATCAACAACACAGATATGATTCTCATTTATTCATTTTATATATTTTTTATTTATATAATTAAATAGATGTTTTCTGTTCCAGTGTATTCTCTGAATACCTTAAGGCCCTGACGGTTCGCCACCGCGTTTTAGTGTCCCCTGGTTTCTGTTTTGTTGGGAGCTTTTTGAAGCATTTTCTATTTGCAGCATTCTTTTTTCAACATTATTATTATTTAAACTATGTTTCATCAACTTGGTGAATGTTTTCTAAATGCTGCGTATGTGTCAAGTCGATGAAGATGTTTCTTAATTTGCATGTGTTTTGGCGCATGTTTTTATAGTTACATCGTTTCTGAAACTGCAGAGAGTTTCTCCGAATAGACGAGCCTTGCACCTGTCAGCCACCGTAAAAAGGTTCCCGTACAGCAGTGTAAAAATAATCCACTGCCAATCCTCAGAGACTGCTCCTCGCTCAGCCCTCAGATTAATGTAATATTCTGGAAGAATTTCAACATTTCAAGCTGTGCAAATGCATTGTTCCAAGGTTGTTCACTTCATTATGACTGTGCACAGAGTACACCGAATGGAAAGCTCGTTAATGAATTTGTATTGTTCCTGCTTTACGATTAAAAGCAAACTTGACAATAAATGCCTCTGCGTTTTTAATCCATTTTTATTGTCCGCCTCTCCGTCATGATGCGGACCTGCTGTGAGGCGATAAGGAAAGCTGGAGCCACTCTTGTCGTGATCAGCTTCATGCAGTCGGCCTCAGGACAGCCGGGGGGACACGAGGACACAGCTGAGGCTCGGGGGGTTGCCTCAGTGAAGATACAAAGTGCTATCACCGCCGCTTTTCCAGAAGTCAATCAGGGGACACTGTAGATGGTCGTTAGCGATGGGCGGGACTAGCCTTCGTCATGGGGCTGGGGCAGCGGCTGATAATTGGGCGTGGGACTCGGTGGCAACAAAGCAACACAGCCTTCGTAATGAGATTAATGATGTTGTGTTAGGTCTTGTTTCACCAAGGAGAGGATTATCTCCTAACAGCCCTCCTAAGGTGAGGGAAAGGACAATTACTCAGACACAGATTCATCAGGCGCATTCCCCATTCAGGCCGAGCTCAAAATTATGTTTCAGAGCAGGGTCAGGGCTCATTCCCACAGAAGAAGAAAAAAAGCAATCTACTCAAAAACTCAGCCGTGAGCATTAAGGAAGTCAAAGTCAATTGTTTTCAACCTGAGCGTTGCAACAGTGAGCATTACGGTGCCGCAAAGTGCAGATCAACCGCTGATCAAACACCTCAGGGTGAATATAAATATGCTTCCTGCATGTGAAACGATGTATTTGTCAGAGATGAAGCCTAGATTAATTTTCCCCTAGCTCTGTCCTCTCTATGCACAGAAAACATATTCATTACTGATGATCTGCGGAGCGTGTGAGGTGATTGCTTAAATGATGCACCCCTCCTATAGCAGATCTCACTCAGGGGGCTGTCAGGACTTCATGCTGACGTCTTTCATGTTTGTCCAGATGGATCCTTAGACAAATCCCAAGCAGGGAGGAAGAGAGCATCAGGAGGTGAATGCAGTTTATTTAAGGCACACAAATAAACTGGTAATGTTATTTATTCACGGATGATTTAGGGCACAATTGCCGTCCCACATTTGTATTCTATATTCTGAGTAAAATGGATATTAAATGACTGAATAACACAATTAGCATGTTGTCCTTCACCTGGTTTCTGTGGCCACATATCAGCACAAAGAATATATATGGTATGTTATAATTTCACAAAGTTTTTATTACTTTTGTCAGCTAGAAATTCTCCACTTATTCATTCGGCTGACATGAAGTAAAAAAAAAAGATTTCTTTACTGACTTTTGACTTTATTTCAGCCGGATTTCTACTTTATTAAGACATTGATTTGACTTTTTGGAAATTCTAATAGTTCTCAACCTACCGAAGTTCTCCCACACTGTACTGCTCCTTTGCTATGTTCGTTGGTTACCAGTGCCCCTTTCTGCTTTAAGACACTGGTACTGGCTTACCGTCCTGTAGTGTAGAGGAACCCAGTCCTTTCTAAAACGAGGACATGGTCAAACCCTACACTCAGGCATCAGCCAATCAGCTCGCTCACAGCAAGAGGGACTCAGGTAAACCTTAAACTAAAACACACCTGGTAGCTATCCTGGCTCCAAAATGGTTTAAAAAGCTCCTCATTGATATCAGGAGAGCTGAAAGTTTACATATCTTCCGTCTCAAACTGACATCCCACCTGTTTCTCTGGTACCTTGGACATTAATAAAAAAAGAAAGAAAACGTAGCACCAGCACTTACAATGTACTGCATTGGCTTTTTTGGAGTGAAAATATCCTCATATTTTCTGCTATTTGTTAGACTTTCTGTACCGGCTACTGATTATTTTGGGTTCTTTATCTGCCATCAGCTGCCTGCAGTGATGATGCAGAAACACTGAGCTAAATCAAACACTAAATGGCTCCTTACAGCTGTGCCGAGATGTCAAAGTTGGAGGATATTTCATATAGCATGTACTGTAGTCATTTTAGATTTTTTGTTGCAAGCAAATTGGTTTGTGCAGCTTTAAAATCAACATAAAACAATGAATACTTTGTATGCACTCATTAAACAACAGCTCCCATGAGGTTGAGAGCATGCAAACATGGGGAACAAAAATCAAGTGGAACTGAAATGAATGTATTAGAAATAATCTGCAAATCACTTTTGCAGTCACACACAGACAAACGTTCCTTTATTGTGTATTTATGGACAGTTTGCACATTTATGGTTTATCATTAGCAACAAGGATGATTCATCAACTGTAATAAAACCTCTCCGAGTTGAATTATTTAAAAAATAAACAAATGAGCATGAATAAATAATGAAATGTGAATAAATCCAGTTGATATTTTCTTTTTTTTTCTTCCTTCCAGTGACTGAACTTGCTGTATACATACAAATCAATTCATCTAGCAAAAACATACCCTAAGTTTATAAAATATGAGTTTCAGCTCACGTCCAGTGTCTTAAAAAAACAAAAAACCTCCCTAAAGGAAAACCAGTAGTGAAATGTCACTATTATACATATTCAAACACATGTCATGAGGTTCTTCTCTAATAAAAACTGACATAAATTCTCTAGAGGAAAAACCTACCGATGTGCACAAGAAAAAAACATTCTCTTGATGGCACGGAGGGGGGTGTAACTTAGGGCTGGTTTTGTACTTTCTTCAGCGTTTAGAGATAAACATTCTACTTACATGTTCTTCATTACCATTTCAACACTGAGGCAAACAGCGTGATCACATTACATCAGAAGTAACACTTTATTTTACAGTCCGTGTAGCTTATTTGTACTACATTCCCAGTATTCACACAGATTTGTACTCCAGGGAAACCGAATAGTATAAGTGCTGATTCGATAAACATCCACCAAATTAAGTCTCTGTAACATTTTGTTCATAAATGCCACGAGAATTAAAACAAATTATGTCTCTGCAGATGTTGAAACGTAATCTTGGCTATGTGGACAATCCGGTCTAATATATAATTGTGTAATTTTGGTTGAAAGCCAAACAAGTGTACAGTATATTGTGTTAATAGTTAAGTAATGTAATTTATTAACATGTAAGGGATTGTTGTTATGAAATATATAAACGCTGTTCACAATTTGCAGAGTTTGGCAGTCTTCAGAAACTTGTATCCATGTTAATATTATTTATTAGTCTAGTCTTAATCTGTATTGGGTGCTTTGTGTTATATTTTGCAAATCATATATTGTGCTTTGCTAATTAGCACACTCCTTCTTACACACAACATAATACAAACCTAGAGTTAGCAACTTGTTGTTCGTTAGCATTACGTCCAGCTTGCTGTTAGCATCTTGTTGTTCGTTAGCATTACGACCAGCTTGCTGTTAGCATATTGGCTAACTAGCAAGGCAAAAAGTTAATGTTGTTAATTGGGCCATCGTCATCATTTTAAAACATTTTCAATATATTGGATGCACTTACATTTCTTTATTAAACCGCATAAAAACGTACTTTCGTATCTAATAGTAAAAACAGTTAGCATTAACACCAGCTTGCTGTTAGCTTCTTGGCTAGCTAGTAAATTAATCCTGTTAACTGGGCCATCATCATTAGAAAACATTTTCAATATGTGGGATGCTCCAAATCCATTTAAAAAATGAAGATCGACCGCATAAAATTGTATCTCTTTATCCGTTAGTAAAAACCGTTAGCTTAGCATTAACACCAGCTTGCTTTTAGCTTCTTGGCTTACAAGCTAGGCAAAATGTTATTCTTATGAATTAGTCTATCATCATTATCAATTTAATACATTTTCAGTTTATGGAATTCTCCGAAAGCATTTAAAAAAATGCCGTTAAAATTCTTTAAAATGTATTTCTGTATGTGATAGGAATCAAGGAAGCTCAAATAGCCTCACATGTCTTGAGAAGTAAAAATTGTAATATATTTTATACTATATTTGAAAGTAATTTATTGTTCTCCGTTTCAGATGCATTTCACCTAGACTGACTAAAATAGTTTGACCAAATAATCTAAACTGAAGGTTCACTTGTTTGGGATTTTCTCCTATTTTTTACCAACAAACTCAACTTTTCTTCGTTTTCATAGATCTTTGGTAACATTACGGAAAGAAGTCCTACAGTTTACTCTAAGTAAGTGAATCTTTAGTTGAGATTAATTTATCAAACTACCAAGGTACACAAATCTGTCTTTAGTTTAGCATGATTACTCGTAACACACCGAAATCCATTAGGAACATCTCATTGCTTCTTGTTGAGAAAGCACTTGTGATGCTAACTTCGGGGTTGTCCTAAAACGTCATCAATACACCTCTCTATTTGGATTACATTTTAAATAAAATATTTAACAAGAAAACTCCAATATATTGAAAATGCGTTGGATACGTTTTAAAAAAAATTGACAATAGTATTTTGTATGTAAATTAAATAAATGTTCTCTTCCGACAACTGTCACAGTGACAAAAGTTTGGAAATAAATCTCATAAGCGATCTACTTACTACCCTAATAAATGTTAAATATCTATATTTCCTCTTTGTTTTCATACTTTGTAGTTAATCATAATTTATGTAATATTTTCAAACTGCTATTTCTTCAACAGACCAACATCATTGCTGCAGTTGTGGCTGAGACACAACTGCGAAGGCTCTTCAACACAGAGACATTGTAGAATAAAGTGCACTGAAACTGAATCATACACATCTTCCAAGTACAGTAATTGTGCGCCACGCAGCTTCACCCTGGGTGGAGGGCTCTCCTGGGGTCATTCATCAAGGTTAGACGGTGGAGAAATGTGCCTGTTGTTGGTATTAATAGCCTGGGGTGAAATAGGTCCTCTCCGCTGTGAAGAAGATCTGGCGACTCGGGTGAGCCCAATCTCACTTTCTCCACTTTTACTGACTCAAGACTGCAGGTGATCAGCGAGTCACAAAACACCCGCCATCCCCACCTCTACGACATTACTCCATGTACTTTTGCTATTGCCCGGTTCAGTAAATCATATCTCTCTAATAAAATTCATGATTGATAAATTATCTTCTCTTTGTTGACAATAACATTAAAATAATGTGTGGTTATTAAGGCAGTCTTTCCATTTATAAACAAGACATTTTAAAATCAGAAAATGCAATCTGGACAGGAAAAAGAAAATGAAGTCGGACTTGTCCCCTATGTTTACTTGCTCCATAGTTGAAATGTTTTCGCTCTTCAACCCCTCAAGGAAAAAGTCTTGTAAAGTTCCCACGTATCCTCTTCTCTCATTAACAGCTCATCCTAAAATTCCACGGAGCCCCTCTAGTCCTTGTAGGAGTCTGGCTTTCTAGATTTCAGCAGAGAAACCTCAGTGTTGGAGTTATACGTGCACAGATGGCACGCTCTTGTTGAGGACCTGCGCCCTCATCACCTGCACGCTGGTCATGATCTTCTTCTGGTGACCCATCAGCGTCACCCCGAGCCTCTGGATGTCCCTGCAACACATGTAAACACACAAAGAAAAACACATGAAATCCGGATTTTGCAATCTATAATGGCCTCGTAATTGAAGACCCTTAAAGTCTTTAGGCTGATACGAACAAGTTCTTTATTCACATTATGTTTTATAATAATAATAATAATAATAATGTTGCCCCGTAACAGCTAGGTGTGTAAATAACTCTCTGCTAAGAAGTTTGTGGTATCACCCTAGAGGTAATAATATGTGAATGTTTAGTTCACAACTTGTTTCTGCTGCCCCCAAGTGGCCCAAAATATATTGCAGGTTTGTGGACATATTGACAGAGGGAACTACGATACTACACGATACGCTACTTGGAAATGACCTCAATGTATTGTACGTTATATGGACATGATTCCAACCGATTTTATATGATCTACTTATTCTTAATTAAAGTGTATTGCTGTGGAAAAATGTTATACTTGCATCACTATGCTTGTCATTTCAACATTAGCAACATTAGTCAAAAAATGACAATAATAGAAGGGATGAAACCTAGCTATTGTACAGCGCCCGGGGAGCAATTGAGTGGGGGGTGTCCGGTGACTTGCTCAAGGGCACCACGGCAGGGCAGGAGGTGAACTGGGACCTCTCCAAGTAGCAGTCCATACTCCATATTTAGGTCCGGTCGGGGACTTGAACCGGCGACCCTACGGCTCACAGTCCAAGCCCCTACTGACTGAGCCGCTGCCGGACATATAATATATAACATGGTCTATCACAACTATTTCTTGGACAATATAGATTCCATAAAGTGAGTTATTGTGACAGGCTTACATGACACATTAAACCTCCACCACATAGCCAGTTAGTAATTGTATCCTCCATCATCTAGTGTATTTATGTTTCACATTTGTCTGACCACCTGTCGTCAGCCTAACAGTTCATGCATCTCGTCCCTTGTCGGCCTCTTCTTGTTTTCGACCCATGTTGGTTTTTTTCTGGTTTCACTCCATCCCCGACAGACACTTCTTCTACACTAACACGACACAGACTTTCTACTCGGAAGCTCTCAGTGTAAAGTCCTTTATTGTCCAGTTATTGTTAGCATACACTGTTCATGTTATCTGTTGTATTTGTTATACTGTTGGAAGAACCTATGACTTAAGTTTTGCTTTGCCATATCTACACTGTAGCTAATATGCACAATAAAAGCCTTGAAACTTGTAACTTGAAACTTGAAAAGCAGATCCATTAAGAGTCGCAGGGCAAGTGTTAAAGGGGCTTCATACACCAGCTAGTAGAGCTCAGCATCATCACTCTCCATCATGGTCAGTACCTACCCTTGGTTAATGCTTATGACGTGTCCCAGAGTTTGGTACCCCCCTGCTGCAAAGTGGTCCTTGTAGCGGCTCATCTTTATGGTGTCCAGCCACTCGTTCACTGAGTTACAGCTACTGAAGTCTGGGATGGCTCTCTCCATCAGCGTAGGACTGCTTAAACTGCGTCCGAGGAAGAGACAGATAGCCACAGATAGACAGAGAAGGAGGGAGATGAATGGGAGGACAACAAGATTAGTTGGAGGGAGTTTGAAAATGAGAAAAGAGGCAAAAGGTGAGCAAGAGGCAGAGCGACCAGGGGAAAGAGGGGGCTTTGAAATGCGCTGGTAGCTGAGGCAGAAAATCAATAACAGTTAAAATGATAGAGAAGAGGCGGCTGCTTTGGGTGGATTAATGCAGGGAGAAATCCTCAACACCTCTCCTCTACCTAACACTTCTCTCAACACACACCCACAGAGGCTCAAAGCCACGCAACACTGACTCCGTAGGACCCGGGATCTGAGCTGAGCAATTTACACAGGTCCAGCTTTGGCCCGGGTGTCCTCTCAAACGTGCAGCGAGACTCACAGCGGATCAATGACAATATCACAGCCAGGCTTTTACTTAACGCACAGCGCGTCCATCAGAAATGAGCTTATTGGAAAACGAACACGGCCGCTCGCTTCATTTCCCGGAGAACTTCGAAGGGAAACTTCAGCCTGCAACTTTATCCCACCGCGCTCACGTTTCATATCAGAGGGATGAGATTGGATTTCCTCTGCCTCCCACACCAGGACACTTACTTAGTAGCCTAACAGTCTGTCACCGCACATTGTCCGGGAGATCATCTTCTTAGCCCCTTGCAGATGGTGTCTTGCTTTGATTTGCAGCTTAATTCGATAATCACACGAACCAATATTTGATTTCAATGTTGGGGCGAACTGTCTGGCCAAATTAAATCAAAAGACTACTGACACAGTGTTGCTTCACTGCAAACATGTATCTGTTCAGAGGCCTTCTCACCTGCAGAGCGTGTCCATAGTCTTCAGGTTCTCTGGGTTTCGGATTAGCTTGTCGAGAACGGTGACTATCTGGCAGAAACGCGGCCTCTCGCTGCGTTCCTTCTGCCAGCAGTCCAGCATGAGCGTGTGCATAGGACCCGGGCAGCCCATGGGAGCGGGCAGCCTGTAGCCCTCCTCCACAGATTTGATCACCTGTACACAACGATATGAACAGGGTACGTGTAAGATGTTTTGTACTGTATAGGTAATAGCTAAGAAAGTGACCTTAGAAAAGAAGAAACCAAGATATTTAGTATAAGAAATGTTTCCTATGCTCAGAGATTGTATTTATTCAGGCAGCAGCCTATACACCAACAATGAAACACATGAGCTCATACTACAGTTTAAAAAAGCAGAAATAAAATCTGAGCTGACAGAAAATGCTCCGTTTAAGTTTAACACACAAAGTTAAGCTCACACACACTATTTTATGAACTTAGGTTCACCTGCTGAATTAAAAACAGAACAAATGAAGCAAATAAAGTGAAAACCATAAAGCAAATTCAGGCAGTAGAAGTATTCACACTGAAAGTATTATCCTACAGAACAGAACAGCTCACAGAGAAGAGATAACATCTGATGCTTTACAACAAACACTATATGATATGTTTACTTTGTTAGTGTTAGAAATTTAAAATCAATGTTTTGATGGTATAATGTAGCTTAAACATACCGTCAGTTTAAACGCTCTTTTATACTGAAAAACCAGAAATGCTTGTGCACAAGCAGTTAAGCTTTTATTCTGAAAATCCTTCATCTACGGTTAGCATTTAGCATGTGGCTAATATACGATTTCCTAAAGAGGTGAATTGAGTAGCGAAATGACATGGAGTGGTGAAAACCGAAACCTACTGATTTAACACTACAACTATAGATGTCGAGATACTACCATGCTGAATATTAAATGAAAGTACAGTTTATTTGAATACACTATTGTTTACAGACGAGAGTAGCATGTGACAACATCCGGAAACCGGAAACCAAACCAGCCGTAAAGCATTTTCTGTATGTTTTAGGGTATTGATTACAGCGTCTAGAATGTGTTACATGAAAAGTGATGAAAGAGAATATGAGGAGAAAAGGCGGGTTAAGCATATATTGAAGGTGAAAAGTACCAATCCTCTGTTTAAATGCAACAACGGACAATAGAGGCGAGGCTAGCCGGCTGGCGGGGAGGAGCCAGCAGAGGATATATAACGGCACCGAACGGGGGATTGCCCTTCTCTTCTTGCTCAGGAGAGCCAGATCACAGCTGTTTTCTGCCGGAACAATATTCTGTCTTTAACACTACCGCGCCTTTTTTAATTAAAGTATCCCATTAGAATCTTTTCAGAGACTCCATTTAGTCTCATTTTAAAGCTTCTCTCCTGGACGCGAGAATAAAGAACATATTTAGTAAGGGGGGATACAAGTGTAATATCAAGGGTAAAATGTGAGTTCAGAGATCCAAATGATTAGATTGTAGGGTTAGTGTTGCTTTCTTTGCCATTTATGAGGCACTAAGTCACGTTACGACCAAAGAAAACGTGATTTAATAAAGAGACTTCATAAGATATACAGTACACTAACTGTTTACATGTTTAAATAATGCTATCATCATTTAGAAATATTAGATTTAGGCTGAAAACTTGACTCGTGACGTGTGAAATTCCACTGTGCTCAAGGGGCAGATTGTAGATTGAACAGACAGTAAACATACCTTCTTCGTGATGTATTCAAAATAAAAAACTGAATGTGTGTAAGGCCTTTGTCTTGACCGAGATAAAGACATTACTACAAACTTTAGTGCAATATAGTTCTTTATTTATTCATATAAATTATATTTCAGGCAATATGCAGCACATTATAAAACTACCAAAATAAGGAGCCATCAACTGCTAAAACATGTGCTAATACACACATATACGCATGTAAACACACATTCTCACACACACAGAGGCCATCGAGCACACAAGCACCGTCTGTTTTCATAGCTGCAGCTGTCCTGATTGGACGTAACATCCATATCAAAAACCAAAAACATGCACACACACATACGAACACATACGCAAACACACCAACATACAAACACACACACGGAATGTCCCGGCCAGACTATGCTTGGCTGTGCAGCTGGATATCCTTAAGAGGTGAAGAAAGACATGAAGAGAATATCCTGGTCACACACACACACA
>NW_011341837.1:0-10209 GCF_000735185.1 Notothenia coriiceps
TTTGTTTAATCACTCAAATGTTATCAGTTTCCTTTGTTGTGAAGCGCTTCAAGATTTGTCTAGGCAGATGAGAAGCGCTATATAAATGAAATGTATTATGTATTTATTATCTCCCTTACTGCTATTGAGTATTGGTGGTTGTATAAACACAATAATTCGTCGGGTTCCTCATATAACACCATAGTGCATCTACATCACTACAGCAGAATGTGACCTTCAGGACCGTTTCTTACAAGTTGCCTTTATCTGAAGGTTTTTTAATAGTGACGTTCATTTGACCTTCTTGGTTCAAGATGTTTATATACTGCATGCTTTCTCCATTAAATGCAAAAAATGATTGACCAAATCACACCTTATCGTGAAAACCTTATGTAACTGCACCCGTTCGCGCTGTGTGCCCAACCCTGCAGCCTGGGAAGCAGCATCATGAGTTTGTTCTTTCCCAGTATTCCAAATAACAATTAATTGATGGTCATTGGAAACAAGATAGAAAAAGCCTTATCATGGTTCAGGTCCCTAAAATGTGACACCATATTTATGTAAAGGGTATTTGGCAACACTACAAGTGTATAATCATGGGATCACACATATCCTCCATTGTAGCTAACTCTTACGTGAAATATTTCGAACAGATTTCATTGACTTGACATCTGGTCCAGGTATTCACTTGCTGCATTTAATGCATGACTTCTGTATCAACAGCTTTATCAATATCCTCAAGCTACATGTCAATTGAACTTGTGAGCAGGAGGATGGTTAGCAGGTGTTCCTCACTAACTTGTCAGTGGGGAGGAAGAATAAAGATGTTAGCAATCCCAATTTGGAACAGAAAGGGCTTTAATCTCCCCAAATATACAGCCACATGTTCCACTGATCGAGTTCCATTCTTATGATCCGAACCATAAAGGAAAACTGTCTGGCGAAGGACAGAAAGGGACATTTGAGACGTGGTGGAGCGGGAATGGTTAACATTAGGGGGTTTCCTGTTGCTACTGTGACTTGGATCTGTAAAAGGATTACAAAATAAATGGATGACTGGTTCTTTGATTGAGTTTTATTTTTTGATTGGGCAAGGTACATTACATTCTGTCATGAGTTAAAGATACGTGTCCTCTGTGGAACCTTGCTATATCTCTCAGTCTGAATCGGTATCAAAAATCTTCTTTTAAAGATCCCAAAACCAATATTCTAATAGCTTCCACATGAAGAAACATTTACCTGGTTTATGGTTAGAAAATGTTCACGTCACGTTCCATTTTGTATCAATCAGAATAAAGCAAGGTTTGAATCCAAATCGAATGCTTCTGTTGCTTGGCCACAGTCAGCTGCGATCCAACCACAGATTAGCTGGACGTCGATTTTGCAAATGTTATCGTTATTAAGTAATGTTGTAGAGAAAAACTGAAGATTTCAAAACAAGTTTTCAAAGGCTTTAGAGATGCCTTATTTTCTCTCCTGTTGGGTTATTATTTATTATTGGATTTATCCAAGGACTACAGTTTACTTTCAGAGAAAACTTTATGTTTTAATTGTTATCAAACTGATAAAAAAAAGGGTGAAAAACTTAATTAAAACACAAAAACTGTTAATTTCAGGCAAAATAAGACTGCACCTCCACATCATTTAATGGACATGTTTTGTCATTTGTCATTCATGGGCAAAGTGGACAGCAAAATATATATTTTACTCATGATAAAATGGTGACCAGTCCAATACTTTAGGTCTTCATTTCCAGACTCCATCCACTATAGCCTCTTTATCTTTCTGGATTTGTCATAACTCTATCTTTATTCGCTTTTAAAAATAAATATCACTAGTGTAACCCATAATAAGAGAGCCATAATACAGAAGAAAGGGCACCTTGTATTTGTTGGACAACTGCAAGTAGTTAAATATTCATGCAACTTTAGAAACATCTCTGGTTAGATCTCTAGGCTAACAATACACTTTATTCTTTATGAAATATCAATATGATTCTTCACATTCAGATTAAAGTTTTTTCTTCATGTAAATTAACAGTTAATAGATTCTGTCATGAAATACGCTGATAAATCATATCTTCAGTCTGTACAATAGAGGTACTAAAAATTACAACTGTCATGGTATATGTACAATTTCCTACCTACAAAGTACAACAGCTAGCATGTAATAAAATATGTAAACAAATGTCTTGTTTTTTGACATAGTTGACTGTGACAGTAGATAGAAGTCACACTTTCAACATTAGATTTATTTCTGTATACACATTTGTTAACAGTTTGTAGTACTGCATTTGTCTTCCACCTGACACCTTCATAGAAAAAGAGAACGACAGGCAATTAATCAACATACAGTTTTGCAAAAAGATAAAACCACGACTGGCTGTGCATTGATAGACCTTTTTTAAATAGATATTTTTTTCATTGGTTAACACTTTTCAGGGGTTTAATAGTAGGAAGGGGTTGAGTTCTGATCTTATCATGAAGAACTGTTTGGCATTAAGTCAAGAACATGGTCCCAGTTGAAAACTATACGGGACTGGAAAGTCTGGACTGGACTTTACTGTCGATTTAGGATGGCATGCATTTTACAATCTGTTGCTTTTTACCAAAAGAACCGGCCGGGGGAATAGTCTGTCAAACACTAAGAATAATTGTTGTGAATCAGAGTAGAGTATGAGATCTGCCCATGGCCATTTGCTCACTTAGTATCATTTTATACACAGACATAGTTTTCTTTTCTTTTCTTGCTGTTCTTTTTGTCATTTTTTTCCTTTTGCTCAAAGCAAAAAAAAAATAGACACCACACTTGTATTATGTATAAACCATAGAAAAGTCATCCTTTGATACAACAGGAGTCCTCTTTTACGTTCACACTGATGGTGTGCCTGACCCCCTGTTGTTAAGCACTACGTGTTGCTTACATGCTGAAAATGTATAAGATTATGAGCCTTTTGAAGTTGACAATTTTACAAAAAGGTTTTTTCTTTAATGCCAGAGATCACATAGCTCTAAAAGTCACTTAGGAGAATGATGTAGCTTTGAAATATTTCTCTACTGATAACGTCTCTGACCAGATAGAACGTCTAAAGTTGCTATTTAGCCTTGTTGTTATGCTTACAATAGTAAGTGTGCTTTATATTACAGTACATATCATCAGTTTAACTACTCAGCACAGTATAAGATTATTCAAGTTCCATGTTATACCATCATTTGTCATAGCTTCTCGCAAGGAAACTGATAAGGAAATGTTTTTTTAGTGCTTTCTTTCTTCTCTCGCTCTCATATGAACGATAGTCTCACAGTCACACATAATACTCCTTATCCTTGTTTTTCTGTTTCTTGTTGCTGCCTTTCAAGCTCTGCTGTTTGTCCTTCATGACAGCGCCATTGCTCTGCACAGCTGAGTTGGTTATGTAGTTCCTGCTCTCGTCCACCTGGTAGGAGCCCTCATCCCTGTTCCTGTACTTATACATGGCATACAGAAGGATGAGGATGCACAGGGCAGCGGCCGCCACTATTCCGATGACCATCCCGGTGGTGCTGCTAGATTCACGGACCACTTCCGAGGGTCCTGGAACTCGCCTGACGCCCGGCTCTGTGGGGAGTGCTGTGGGTATTATGGAACATTGGGGAGGTTATTAATGGGCCCCTCAGCTTGGTGCTGTCTACCTCAAAGGATGTGGGCAATGGAAGCAACACTAGGTCGGGCTGGGGTTTTAGCTCGCGGTTATTCATTTTGCCAGACGGCTGTTTGGCCGGAGCATTGTGGAGGGTTGCGGTGGAGGCAGAGGTGGCGGTGGTGCGGCTCTGGTCGGCGGTTAGTAGTTAGTAGATAGTGGTAGTCCTACCGCGTCTGGAGATTGAAGGTTTATTAGGTCTAAAAGTCTTGGGTGCGTGAGATTTGTAGTCACCTTCAAAGCCTGACGTGGATAAGGTCTGATATGTTACCAAGGAGAAGGTCGTGTAAAAATCTTCGTCATCAGTAGGGGGCAGGTTAGACTTGAACGCTTCCCCAGAGCCATACCCCGATATCACCAAGCCATCATCATCACAATCATCGCTGCCTTGGTCCGACAAGCAAGGTACCCCCGCCTCAGTGGCCTCGGACAGGGACTCTTTGGTGGTCTCAATAATGGTGAGGAGTGGGTGGTGGGTTGAGGGGGAGGGAATGAAGGGTGCACGAGGAGCTACAGAGGGGGATGCTAATGGATCCTGAAGTACTGGGATGACTAACTCAGCTCCTGGAGTTGGACAGAGACAGGTAGGCAAGTCAGATGGCAGCATGTGTGTTTCAGGAAATATTCTTTAAGCACTAAACAGTCAACAAATCAACCCAAATCCATTGCAAATAAACTTAGCATATCAATTGCAGACTGCTATATCAAGACAAAATGAAGTCAGCATATCTTATTTATTTAAATAGGGTTAAGAGGTGAGCAAGGATGAGCCAGAAAAATCAAGTTTGCTTTTTGAATGTGCACATCATAGTTAGTTATTCTGGGTTCAATCTGATTTAATACACTATTTTAATTAAGTGGTAACAGTTAAAATACGAATAAAAAAAACTTCATTTCATAGCAAATGCATTCAAATGAATACAGATTTGTTTAAAGTATAACCCAAACCAAAATGTGCTTTCATAATAGAATCAATTTAGTTAGAGCAGTTTCACTGATCAATGGATCTCCGTTCATCTCACACCTGTTACTTATTCTGGTAAAACAGACGGTTGTTACAGTTCTACAAACACTTCTCAGATGCAGAGCCGTTCTGAATGTGAATTGACTGAGAGTTGGGGCTATTAGTAGCCATGTTGAAAAGGTAGGATGGAACTGTTTGGAGAAATCCCAATAAGAGACAATTACTGTAAGATAAATCCTCCATCAATGCATCGGATCCAATGATGATGTCTTTATAGTGAAGAGCACAGTTCAGGACTGATTTTGAAATGGATGCACAGTGCAGGCATTAGTCATGAGAAATGACAAAAAGTTGTATATAAAGTCAACAGTCCTTGTTGCCACGCAGAAACCATTTTAGGGAAACTGAATAACAGAAGACATTTCCGGAAATTATTTGTATCAGTTTATTTCATTGAAACCTTTCCATTTGATAATTTGTATATATATATATATATATAAGTATTTGTCGATATATATATATCGACAAATACTTTCATTCAGTGAATGCTCAACAGCTTCATGTCACAGACTCTGAGCTGCAGTGTGATGAACTGGTTTCGGTCAGTTGATTGTTTAATTCACGTATATTACATAACTGTAACATGTGTGGTTACTTCAGGAATAGTTTGATGACCATTGGCCGCAATACATCTGCCTTGCTGTGGAATTTAACTGTTATACTCACTGCTCACTATTAATGATTATTGGGTGTCACACATTTGCTGCTTTAGGGTTAAAATGAAACTTTCCCAACACTAAAATTCAAGAACAACTGAAGGCTTCTGGAGGCAACATCCCAACACTGCAATAACACTGCTCTGTGTGTTCCCGCTTTACAAGCTTCAGATGTACATCTTACTGTAAGTCTTTCTAGATTGTTGGAACTACTTCAGTTATAAAATATGAATAGCTATTTTTCTGTGTCATCCTTTAACGCTCAACAGCCCATTTTAGCAAACAAAAGAAGAAGTAGATATCCTGGTTACAGGGCGCAGTTGTTTTTTTTAAGATTTTTTTTTTAATTTAATTATCATGGAGATGTCATCTAAGGCAAGTATAATTGGAGTGAACATTGATTAGAAAAGTAACCATGCGCATAATGAATCTCTGCATATTGTATATCTATGAAGCAAACATACTCACAAACTATCACCAACACGCACATTCACAAGCACAACTCTGTAGCTCCAGGCACTTTAATCTACAACCTTTAACAATCAAACACTTATAAACCTCATTCAGTTTTCAATGTCCACAGCTTAATCCAAGATGCAGTTTGTAAAATGTAATACTATCTACTTCAAACAGATGTTTGTAGTAGGTATTACATGTAACATTTAGTGTTCATTCAGAGTATTACTCATTCACACAATAGTTTCTATATATTTAATAATGAAGTTATGTGCAATTGCTAAAAATGCTACATATAGCACCTACCATGAGCATTACTCAGTTGCTCTGATTTTAAAATGACCAAGTATACATATTTAAGATCATCACATTTTACAAACTGCACCTTTAAAAAACATTTCAAAAGGTAGATTGAAGAAAAAAAGTGTAAATTGTCAACTTACATCAACAAATTGCCCGCATGATATAGGCATGAAAAAGAATTTACAAAGGAAAAGTTGTGTAAGAATGTTGGATAGCCGCTTGGTACCGTTAAAGATCATTTTTATCCATTGTAGATTGTGTTCAATCTTAAAACACGACGGTACAGGAGGCAACAACACATACATCCACAACACATAACATAAAAAATAAACACCATAATTCTGTTTTTTTTCTGGTAAATAATTTGTCTTTTCAAAAAATGTGTACTTACATTTTTTTTCATTGTAATAGACTTCAATAGTAACTCAAATATATTCATGTTACAGTTTTTGCTTGGATTGTAATTTGATCTTTAGTGTAGAATGGATGGATGACATTATACTTTAATATCTCTAAAGACAAGGGAGAAGGTGAAGAAGGGGGGGGGGCTCTGAACATACTACATAGGAGATGAGGGTGATGAGGGTGACAGTGTAAGTCAGTTGCCATGTCCATGTAAAGGCAGTACGAAGCGGTCGGGCGGCATTAGAGCTTTTGGCTGTAAGGAAGGGATGGGGATATACAAACAATGAGCAATATACATGCCCATCTACAGAAAAGAACAGAAGAACTCTAACACTGACAAGTCTGACAAACCCTAAACTGCAACTTCTTCACCATGCAATTCATTTGTTTTTTGTCTGACACTCAAAATATTATTCAGCAAAGATTCATTTGTTTTGTCAGAATATATTTAAAATTAAAAACAATTAAAAAAATGGAAGATAAGTGAGAAGTGGATCCGGAACTGCTTCACCTTCTAATGTGTGGGTTTTTGCATATTGACGAGCAATCTCTGTCCCTGTTGTTGTTTTGAATGTTTTTGTTTTATACTCAACATTTAACTTCAGGAAATAATACAGTCGGAAACAAAAAACCCACAAGTTAGTCATTGAAGTAGTTCCAAACCTCCCAAAAAATATAAATATATCAAAAAATATATTTCACACTGTTATTCAAATATTATCTGATTGACAAAAAAAAAAACTAAACATACTTAATAAGCCAGAAACCATAATCAGAATCAAAATGCCAGTGATTAATTGGATAAATACAAAAAAATATGACCCATTTAAACTATCAAATGAAAAATATTAGGATGAAATAACAAAGCCAAAATTTAGCACACACTACAACCAGATGCACACAATATAAAACAGAGGGTGGTGAGAGAGGTGCTCGGCCGGCGGGCTCCTCTCTCATGTGAAACTCCATCTGTAATGTTAGTCTTTAAACATGACGGCCGTGCAGTCTGGGTGTACATCAGAGAGAGACGGTACTGGCTGACAATGGGATATAGTTATTATTTTGGTTTTGTTTTAGTTGTACTGCCGGATGTTGATGCATGCTTAGAGTAAGTTGCATTTAGGGAAAGTAGAAAATAAACAACACAGCAAACTGGGAGAAGGTAAGACTGACTAATGTTAGAACAATATGAAATGGACACTGTGTCCCAATCCCTTACTATACATAGTGAGTTAAGTGAGTGTAAGAAACAACATGTGACACTCTTGATAAATATGTGTGCAGACAGAAGTCAGTGAAGTAGAACTGTGTAAAGATGCAGCCTCCTCTGTTTCTGTCGGCATCGCATTACAATGTGCAGCAGCACACTAAACATTCACTGAATTCTGTTTGCGAACTGTCATGTACAAAGCAGTTTGCCAATGTTAACACATAACCTCCCCGACCCAAAGAACTAAGCAATAAAACCCCGGTTATTATTGTGCAGTATGCGATTGGGACACAGCTCAAGTTAAACTAAGCAGTAGAGGGACAAAATCATAACATAAAACATGTGTTAATAATATATAGTCACATGCTATATGTTTAATGCAATTTACTGAGGATTCAAGTATGATAAAGAGTAAAAAGACAAGCAGAAAGCTGATATCCATAACATTGTGCATGGTTGAAGATGGAGTGGTGGTTTGTGTAAAAACCTGCCAGAGTAAACTAATGACAATCAATACTGATGCACTAAAGCTGTTAAATTTGATGCATGAAAATACAAACACGTTATAAAGAACATGAACCCCAATGTTGGCACTGTCAAACCATGACAGGTGGCAATACATGTGATTTATTGTACTTATTGTAAGTCACTTTGGATAAAAGCGTCAGCTAAATGCTATGTATTGTACGTGCCTTGTTATACAGTCGACAGACTAACAAACCCCCCAGTGTCAGTGAACTTCTATCCACCATGGCGTGCAATGAATTTGCCTCCTTCACTGACAACATTCTGAAAATATGACAAGCAGTCAGTGCCTCTGTATCAGGCACAGCAGATGTGTTGTCCCTGTGTCCACTTAAAATCAATTTAAACACCATGACACAATTCCATCAGATTAATGATAAAAACCTAGAGGACATTATTCAACTTCTGAAATCCTCCTCCTGCTGCCTTGATATTATTCCAACAGAATTGTTCAAAGATGTTTTGCCTTGCATGGCCTCAGATCTACTTCATATAGTAAACAAGTCTCTTCACTCAGGTGTTTTTCCACAGGCCCTGAAAACTGCAGTCATTAAACCACTCTTAAAAAAGAATAATCTAGATGCTTCAGTAATGAACAATTACAGGCCCATATCAAACCTCCCATAGGTAAAATCATTGAAAAAGTTGTTTTTCAACAGTTGAGTAACTTCTTGCATTTAAATAACTGTTTCGATGTGTTCGAGTCAGACTTTCGTCCAAACCACAGCACTGAGACTGCTCTTGCAGAGGTCTTCAATGACATCCACTTAAACACAGACAGTGGCAGAACTTCAGCTGCGTTTGAAACTGTTGACCACAACATATTACTAGACTGGAAAACTGGGTGGGACTTTCGGCAACTAAATTGGTTTGAATCCTACTTAAAGGACAGAAAAAACGTTGTTTCTATAGGTAAATACACATCTGAGTTGACAAATATGACATGTGGGGTACCTCAAGGCTCCATCTTGGGGCCTCTTCTCTTCAACATCTACATGCAGATAATGAAAAACGACGAAATAAGCATACCATAGCTATGCGGATGACACCCACATTTACATAACCATTTCACCAGGAGACTATGCTCCGATTCAAACACTGAGTAAGTGCATTGAACAAATCAATGACTTGATGTGTCAGAACTTTCTCCAATTAAACAAAGATAAAACTGAGGTAATGGTTTTTGGAGCCAAGGCAGAATGTATAAAAGTTAGCGCTGAGCTTCAGTCTGCAATGTTCAAAACAACAGAAATCTAGGTGTAGTAATGGACTCTGACCTGAGTTTCAACAGTCACATTAAAAAAATTACTAAATCATTCTTCTATCACCTAAATGAAAATGAAAAAGTTTCAGTCTGGCTTCAAACCCATGCACAGCACTGAAACAGCCCTTTTAAGAGTTTTTAATGATCTGCTCCTAGCCACCGACTCAGGTAGCCCAGCTGTCCTGGTGCTGTTAGATCTGACAGCTGCCTTTGACACTGTGGACCATAGCATCCTGTTGTCGCGGCTCGAACAGTCCGCTGGCATCACAGGCTCTGCCCTTGCATGGTTCAGGTCCTACCTGACAGACCGTAGCTTCTCAGTGCAGCTAGGTGCCTTCTCCTCTGCCAAAGCCCCTCTTACCTGTGAGGTTCCCCAAGGCTCGATTCTGGGCCCCATCCTTTTTCTACTGTACTGTTGCCCCTAGGTTAAATTCTCACAAAACACAACATCCCCTTCCACTGCTACGCCGACGATGTACAGATCTATCTGTCACTCAATTCAAATGTCAACTCATTGCAGCTATTGATGGACTGCTTAGCAGAGATCAAATCCTGGATGAGCCAACATTTCCTCAACCTCAATGAGAGCAAGAATGAGGTTATCTTTTTTGGACCCCAACCTCCAGCCTCCCAGGTTGATATCCTGGGCTCCCTCAAAAATAATATCCTCCCCTCTGTCACGAACCTTGGAGTGACCTTCAATAGCAC
>NW_011341838.1:0-13580 GCF_000735185.1 Notothenia coriiceps
ATATAAAATGGTGTGTTACTAATCCGTGTATCTACCGTCCAATTGTTTTTCTATATTAAACACGTAAACGGGAGAGCGTCTGAGAGGCGTTTTTGCTTCTTGCTTTTCACCTTACTAAATGGTCAAATGGTCATCGGAGCGAGGGGCGGGGCGAAACTCACGGAAGTGATTTCAAAACAAAAGCACTCGTTTGCTAAAATCACACTTTGAATCACTACAGTATCCTACTGAAGGAACGGTGATTATTATAAACAAGGTGAATTTAGCGATCACAACGAAAACGGCCAAGACACATATTGAGCCCAGAAAATGGATGTTATTAAGGACTGTAAATATAATAAGCCTCTGTCTAAAATGGACAACATTCTTAGGAGATTTAAACTATACAGCGATTCTCCACTGCGGTCAACTCAGCCGCCTCTCGAGTTTGTTTTTTCAAATCAGCTGCTCTTCATTCCTGCTATATTTGACGAGTGATGCAAATATGTTTTACCAAAAGTTCTTAAGAAAACTGACACTGTTGGACTCGGTTCTAGTTTGACTTCTACCAGAAATAAAATGAAGTACTTTTGCTGTGTACTTTGTGAGTAATCCTCTGTCAAAGTCCCCTCCTTACATAAAAAAGCATCATAAGAGGCCTCTGTCCAACAATATCAGTCTCATGAAGAAAGGTTTTTTAACGCTTATTCAAAATAGCAGAGAAACATGCATTCTTGTTCTCAGGAGGGGACATTGACAGAGGATAGTTGGAAAAGTGCACAGTAAGTACTTCATACTTGTGGGAGTAGTTTCACTAGTAATGAGTCCAACAGGATCGATCTCACGAAGAACTAATGGCAACAAAAAGGAATTCCCTCATCAAACTTAGCAGAAGTGGCTTGATTTTGTTCTCAGCAGGGGACTTTCTCAAAAAATACACAGTAAAAGTAATTCAATGTATTGTAAGTAGTAGGCTAACTAATACAAAGTCAAACAATATCAACTTCATTAAGGTAAAATTGTCTTTTTATCATTCATCAAATATAGCAGAAAACATGCATTATGTACTATGGAGGGGACTCTGACAGAGGATTACTCAAAAAGTACATAGTAAAAGTACTTCATTTTATATCTGGTAGAAGTCAAACTAAAACCGAGTCCAACAGTGTCAGTTTCCTTAAGAACTTGTGGTAACAAATATTTGTATCACTCGTCAAATATAGCAGGAATGAAGAGCAGCTGATTTGAAAAAACAAATATTATATTTACAGCCCTTAATAACATCAATTTTCTGGGCTCAATATGTGTCTTGGCCGTTTCCGTTGGTCGCTCGAGAGACGGCTGATCGCTAAATTCAGCTTGTTTCCCCTTGTTTATAATATTATCACTGTTCCAAGCACACGAGTGTTTTTGTTTTGAAATCACTTCCATGAGTTTCGCCCCGCCCCTCGCTCCAATGACCATTTGACCATTTAGTAAGGTAAAAAGCAAAAAGGCCTCTCGGACGCTCTCCCGTTTACGTGTTTAATAAAGAAAAACAATTGGACGGTAGATACACGGATTAGTTACAAATCAGATATTGAGCATTATAAAACAAAGGCATTCTTGAACAGTGATACAAAATCAATAGAAATGTACTAGATACATTTGAAAGAGACACCTTTTGGTATCTTTTGGCGTGTATTGAGCATATACAGTCTATTAGGGCATTGGTCTGAATGCATTAATTTAGCCATTATCGGTCATGGCGGGAATGAGCTTCCATACCTAACCGGCCGAGAAATGGAACAAACTGCTCACGCGCACACACCACACACTCGCTCACACCTGTGCAGCTCCTCCTTCGGTGAGCACTCACCATCCAATGAGAGGCGAGTTTTCCTGCGCGTGGGCTTCTGCATACACCGATGCACGCGCACACCCAGCCTGTTGTCCGCACGCAGATACAGCACGAGCATCTCCGTTTGAAAGCTAACTATGGCCGAAGGAGGAGAAGGCGAGGACGAAATCCAGTTCTTGCGAACTGTAAGTCCTTTTTCTGTTTCTCTGAAGCCGAGAGCCGGCGCTGTGTCTGCTGTCACTGCGTCTTTTTGCTGGCCGGGTGTGTATGCGCGCGCGCGTGCGTGTGTGTGTGTGTGTGTGTGTGTGTGAGGGCAGGGAGTTTACCGCATTAAGGATGACAGCTCCTCCAGATACTAGTCATTTGTCAGTGAGTCCGCATCATGCTGACCGCAGACTAAACGGTGGCATAGGAATGAAAACACACTGACTGACAGTTAGAAAGACAGGAGGTGAAGAGAGATGGACGAAGGTGTTTTGCTGTCATTGTCTCAGAAAGAGGAGTTGAGCAGCATGTGTGTATTGGCTGGTGTGTGTTGGGTGGGAGCGGGGCGCAGTGCGGTGCAGCATGAAGTCTGATGCATCTGCTTCACTTCCATCACCTTCTACACCTTCTACCTCAAAACACTGCGTCTGTATGTGTGTATATTTATTGTTTGTCTCATTATGAAGTAAAAGCTTGAACAGGTCATGGTCAGGAACGTGAATAATCAAACGGGAATCCACTGCACCTGACTATTTTCCTTTTTGATGGAAGTGGGCTGGAACATAAGTATAGAAATACAAGTCTCTGTATGTTAGTTAGACATTTAAAACTAAAGCCTTATTTGTAGTCCTTTCTGTCAGTGAGATGATTCCATTGTTGCCAGTGCAGTGCAGCGTCAGTATCATGAAAGCAAAAGGAAGCTTTCTGCAATGCTATAAAAATGCCATCTCTTGATCAGAGAAATGAAACATGACAATAGGATGACATTATTTTACTAGAAGGAAATCTAGATTGGGTTAGAGGCAGCATCAATATTTGTTTTTGTCTTTATTGGGTTTAATAATGTTGTGTAATGTGATAGGAGTCTCTCATAGTAACAAACGCATGGAGAATTCTCAGTACTCTGCACTTCCTCATATCCACAGGACCTTTTAGTGTCTTTTAGCTCATTGTTTTTGTTAAATGCCTGCAATAGCTGTTTTATTTCAGTCTCACTGCGGTCTTGATGAACCTCATGTCTAGCAAAGCAGGTTGCTGTTTTCAGTGAAAGCAGTGGCAACAGAAGTGAGAGCTGGTGAGCGAAGTTGTGGGTTTAGCAGCTAAAGAGCCGGATATTTTTCTCTGAAGTTTATGAGCGAAATAGAGCTAAAAGCAGAGTTTATATTGCCCACACCCAACAGATGTGTAAGCAATTATTTGCTATTACTTTTGCCAAATGAACTTAACAAGCTGCAATATGTTGAGTATGTGTGATTTAAAAAAATGTATTAGCATCCTGTATTTGCTGCCCCAGGAAGGCCAACAAAAAGAGAAAAAGTGAATTTTCTGCCACAACACATAAAAATTACAAGACACATTCTTTCTTCTCTTCTATACTTTACTGCAGGAGTTAACATTAATTTCCATCCACTAACATATGACATTGTTTGTACTTAGCATTCTTAGAATGTTACAATTGTGCAAAGGAATAGTAAAGAAAATAAACAAATAACCCTAACACGACACAGCGCATAAGCATACATAATCATGGATTCCTATAATAATAACATGAAGTACATCCAAATAATAGCAAGTGCAAGATATTCATTAACAATGAAATGATAAACCCGTTCATTGACTGTCAGAATATGAATTGGCAAACATGTGGATATTCAATGGTTTCTTGAAAATTCCTGCAGCATGAGCTGTTTTTCAGACAAAGGAACTTCTCCTCTGGACAACACTGCCTGGCCTTTTCCATTATGTTCGGACTTTAATTCTTTAATTCATTAATAATGAAAATAATGAATAGTCTCATCCCTAAAATACATGCAGAAAAAGGGGACCATAAGAACACACAGCGTTTAATGCTAATTCCATGGGATGGGTCTAATTTGCTGTTGATTGAAATTGTGCGATGGCACTCTGTTTTGGATGGTGATGCTTAAGGTGATATAAATGATTATGTGTTTTTACTTTTTTATTTTGCCACATTTAGGCTTTTTAACAGAACATTACCAATCTGCTTTGTGCTGGTCTGTAAGTAGTCCTGTTACTCCTAAAGTTTCCACAGAATAAGTGTGTGCTGTGCTGTCTTTTATCATGTGGTGTCAGTGCTGCTGCAGTATTAGAGGTCTCTGTTCACTGTGGTTTTGATAGTAAGTTGTTCAGAGCTCAGAGGACAGGCAACATGTGAGGGCCACTTCACAGGCACTGCACCCAGGGAAGGCACCGGAGCACTCTGCATTTCATACTTCATTAGGCGCAAGTGACTAACGTTTGAACGTGCACTGCATCTTCATCACAGTCAGATGGTATTGGCAAGACCAGAAAAAGGCAGTAGTACAGCCATACTTAATCAACAAGACGCTACAATACAGTACACCCAGGCAAACTAATTCTTTATCATTGCTGTATATGCTTATGATGGGGAACGCAAAAAGGCCAGGTGTGACCAGGACATTCACCTTTAAGAGGCTACCCTACTTTCATTTTATATCATTTGTTTCAATTATATTGTAAGGGAGTTGGAGTTAAAACAGTCCAGTTATTCAGTCTGTTTGTATACCGACGACACTGATTTGTGTTATTGAGTTGTTTTGATGATGGCTACATGTCACTAGCTCGGCCATTGATCTGTACTGTCACTGTAGAACTACAGCCTCAATGCTGTCCTCTCCAGCTGCTTGAAAATGGCTCATGATAGATCTGTCAATATCAGTCTGACTGCGCATTAGGTCCTTTAAAGTCCCAATTTATGTGTCATTGTAGTAGCAAGGATACTTCAACATTGTACAATTCTAGCTTGTGTGTGTGTGTGTTTGTGCTTGTGTCTTAATTTTCTCAAATGTTGCCCGATGTGTTATATATCATGTATCGTATTATAAAAATGGGACAGTAGGAAGAAGCTTTTACACTGTTTCAAATAAATAAATGTCACTCTACAGTTGAGTTAAATACATTGCCTGCTCATTATATTAGAATCTAAGGTAGTTCAACCACCATTTTTGGCTGTTGTTTGTATTAGGGTTGTGCGATATATCAAATACTGAATTAAGTAATTGAACACAATGAAAACTAGGTTTTGTTATGGTTTTTTTCGTCCTTTCGTAAAAGTTACGTTATGTTAGAATTGCTTTTGCATTTAGCTTTTTTTGCACACACCTAGGGCTCTTATAGACACAAAACCTACATATACGTCATACACACTTTCCTGCCTATACACAACCCTTTCCTTGGCGACATATGTTTGATTTGTCCGCTGTTGTAATCTCAGAAAACAGGTTAAGTGCCTATATAGTTAAGAGTCTTAAAGGAGTAAAGGAATTGTTTCATCAAAGCAAGTTTAAAGGCTACGTGTTCAGTTCAGAAAGTGGTAAGATGGAGGTGGAAGGATTAGTTCTCAAAGTAAAAAACAGTGGCTTCATTGTCTGGCAATGGTTTGGGTATCTCTGGGAAGATGGAGCAAACCATGGCTAGAGTAGTAAAACCGTTTCCACAAAAGGTAGCAGTACCAAACATTTGTTTCTCCAATTGATGAAAACAATGTGTGGCACTGGCATGTATTGGCGTCCAGTCCCAGATTTTCTCATATTAAGAAAAACACTTTAGATCACTACCAAACTCTTTTTGTGCCAAATTGGTCAGCTATGATTGCAGGGTCTTCACTAAAATGTTTTGTTCAGGTGGATCTATAAGAAAATGTTCACAATCTATGATAAACTGTGATAAATGTTGTTGATGATCAGTAGTTTAAATGGCACGTAAGCGGCTCATTATTTTAGATTAGCCCTGACCGTCTCACTACATCCCTACTGGCTTCACCAATAACCGTCTGACAACAGCCGTTTACTCCTGCCGATACTGCTTGGCTCGGCTGCCTCTACTTCCTATACAGAGGAACGTTTGTATTATTTGATACAATGGCTGAGATAACAATAGGGACAGTACGTTTACATCCAGGCTTATCTGTAATGCTATTCCTTCTTTCTTCCTCCTCTCCTGCTCCATCCATACCTTTCATCCTCCTCCACCCTCCCTGTAATCCTGCAGCACTTCCTGCTAAGTGCTCTTTGAATGCAGATCAATACATGGTTACTGGTGACTGCTGATGTCTCAGCACAAAGCAAACAGCATGGCAGCAGCCTGTGTTTGTCTTCATTGAATCTCTGTTACAGAGAAATGTCTGTGTTTGCCTACTGGAGAAATGGACCGAGCAGAGAATTCCAATGGAGAGCCATCAGGTCAATTAAAGGAACACGCCACCTACTATCTATCTTTGGAGTATCCCCTCTGTATCTAAGTACAAATGACCTGAAATAAGTTGATTGTTGAATATGTGTTGAAATTCATTCAATAATAGGCTGAGGATTCATACAGAATGTTGTGGTATGTATTTTTGTATATGATTATTTATGTAATATGCAATTTGTAATATCTGGAAGCAAGGGTAAAAACCTTCACAGATTAGAAAATAAAAGACAAATTAAACATTAAATAGCAAAATACATCTTTGTTGCATGCCTTTTTAGAATGACTGAAGGTGCAGTGAATAGACATTAGAAATTCTCTGAAGTGGCAGGTCACCAGTATGTTTGTTTTTTGCTGTGTGTTTGTGGGCACATTTGGATCTCTAAAAGCCTAAGCATTACATATAGAGGCTGATTTATTTAAAAGTTAAACATTATACTGATCAGCAGGAGGACAACGTTCAGTGCCCTCCAAACTGCTGAAATCCCCACATCAGAAAACATTCATATGTTTTCTTATTAATCACAACTATGGTTTAGGTTTGGTTTAAATGAACATATACTTAGTTGAGGTCAACAAAACAATTGTGGTTAGGGTTTAAAGAACAACTATGTGTTTTTTCTTAGAGACACATAGACAGTGTTTGTAAAAGTAACTGCTGTCTGTTTCATTTGCCACAGGCTTTTTCAACTCGTCTGTCCCCTTATCTTTTTTTCTAATTGAATGGGACATTTTAAAGTTAAAAGATCTTTAGTGCTCTCTGGTTGACAATATGTTCTATCACATTCTTTCTAAATTACTTTCAACCCAAGTTTTCATTTCTGGCCAACCTAGGTTTCTGTTACTTATTGACCAACGGATACATCAAAACTATTATATTGTCTATTTATTACATTACATTACATGTCACTTGTTAGTCGCTTTTATCCAAAGCGACTAACATACTCAATACTGTGGACAATCCCCACAGGAGCAATTTGGGGTGAAGTGTCTCAGGGACACAACGACATGCTGACTGCAGTGGGGTTTGAACCTGTGCTCCCATGACCCGAACACCAACGCACTACCCACTGCGCCACGCGTTTCCCGTCTATGACATACATGGCTGCTAGAGGTCTGTGTCGGGGGAAATAGGTTGTTACAAGTCATTTGAGCTAAAGCCTATCATGCTGTCTGTTCTTGTTGTAAAGGCTTCATGGGATGCTTTCATCATTCAGCACGAACAGGGAGACTTTCCCCCGGGTCTTTGTCTCTTACAAGCACTCACCTAAGAAACCTTGTCCAGGTATTCCCCAGGTTTCTTGTTGACATGACTTCAGTTATCAGGTTGCAGCTGGAGTTACCTGTTAATATTTACCGGTGTTAGAATAGGTCAGATCTGTACATAGATATGCGAGTGTGAGGAATGGCTCAGAGAGTTCAGGCAGCAGAGCTTTTTTGTGTAAGTATAAAACTTACTGTACCCATTCTGCCACTGCAGCACTGTCCTAAATCCTTCAAGGGAGCTTAGTTTCCCATGTAAGGACATGCTGACCGGCCTGTGTGACAAAACAACTTTTTATGAACATAAACTGATAACCCAGTTAGTATACAATTTTTAATACCTAAACGAAAATAGGAAAGCAACTGATTTTTACATAATTTGTAGGTGGGCTTAATAAAAGCAGTATACGTGAGGGTATTCTGGATAATTTATCCATTTATAGTTTGGTTGTTTTGAAATAAGGTTGTATGATGTACTTGTTTTACTTACCGTAGATGGCCGTCTATATGCCCCCAGTTTAGAGGAACAGACAGTAGAAGCTGACAGAATCAAACTTATTTTGACCTAAAAGTTAAATACTATGAAATGATATTCTGTCTGAGGTCATAGGTCCTATATCACCTTATGCATATTAAAGCATCTGACTGCCAACTAACGTTAAGACCCCTCAATGAAAAGAAGAGGGACAGCAGAGCAGGGGTCCTTTACATCACACAGCTGTGGCTTTACTTAGCTCCTGCATCACTATTTCATCACATGTGCATCACTATGAGCAGTGACATCATCATCATGAAAGATAATCAATGATTTAGTTTATTAGCAAGTGCTTCCAAATAAAGAGAACACTGAAAATAACATGGACACAGGCACATAAAATGATGCGTCCAAAGAGTTATTAAATGAAGTGCAGAAAGAAAATAAGATTATATATCCAATTTTAGTTTAAAATATACACATTTAGTGAAACTGGCATAACATCTTAGCCATCTGAGTCTTATTATTAGGTTATTGATCCAATGTGTTCCACAATTTCACTTCACTATTAGAGAACCATGTTAACCTTATCTAAAATACAGTGATCCCATTCTGTTTTTATAAATACAAGTTTTGTTGTTAGAATTGCATGGCTTATGCCTTATGCTGTTGGTATGGTTTACATGACATGGCACTTGTTTGACGCTTTTATCCAAAGTGACTTACATACGCAGTACTGTGGGCAATCCCCACAGGAGCAATTTGGGGTGAAGTGTCTCAGGGACACATCGTCATGCTGACTGCAGTGGGGTTTGAACCTGTGACCCCCTGGTCCGAACACCAACGCACATCCCACTGCACCACACGCTTTAAACATAAGGGTTATATTTGTCACACAATTCCCTCTCCATCTATCAGCTAACCGCCCCACCCTCAGCAGTGTGTGCTGACAGGGCGCAGAGCACCATTCTTTGGCTTTAATTTGAATCATACCACAGAGGAAAATAATCTGTCAAATCACTGTCCTTCAATATTTGAGCTATTTTCCGACATGTTTGCTGTTCATTTGATGGCCTTTTGACATTCAGACCAAGCCGATTTTTACGTTTATGTTCTTCAGCTTTATTCAAATATGACAGCACATGTATACACATTTTTACTGACGGAAAGACTTCCCTTTTTATGCAAACATTCTGCCTCCAGAATATGCTTTGTTGTCCGTCTTAACCGTACCCTATGAAGATACCTAGCAGCTATTAAGTGTTTTATTTTATGGAACCCAAGAAAATCGATTGGCAATGCATTGTGGGATTCTGTCAACACAGGACTGAACGGTGATGCAAAAAAAAGGGGGAGGGGTTGAACATTTAAAATGTTTCTGCTTTTTATGCAAAATGAGGCACCAAGGCCGCTCGCTGTCTAACACTGTCACGGGTCACGGTTCAAGGAAAAACTCACAAAAGAGTAAATAAATTCAGCTAATAATATATATACATAATATTCCCTCAACTACACAGAGCATATCTTCAGTGATGTATATCGATTTTTTACTATGTCTGTATTATGTTTGTTTAACCTCCTGGGGAAGAGTTATTATAAAGTGTAATCTGAGCTGAGATTATTTTTTTTAACAACCCAACAATTGCCATTTTGTCCTTCTTTATATTGCAACTAATGTATATTGAATATCAATTAATCTGTGGATTACATTCGAATAATCAAGCAATTGGTTAGTAATCTATATTTATAGAAAAAGTGGAAAGAGTGGCATTCACATTTCCTGAGGTGTGTCTCCAGCTTGCTTTGTCTGACCAACAGTACAAAACCAGAAAGTTCAAAAGACATGTTTTTTGATCTCACAAATCTTTCCATCTTTGTGCTGTCAGACATTTAAATGATAGTGTTTTGTGGTGTGTGAGACTTTCACGCAATTTGAAGTCAGCTGTCTGTTCAACCCTCTTAAAGACTTCAGTATTTCCCCTAGGATGGAGTCATAGCAGCGGTGCTAAGGCATGTGGCCCAGCATAATGTAAGCGCGGAGCGCGTGGAATTTTTTTGTGTGTGCGCGTGCGAAGTGTGCCCTGCAAATTTGTTTCTATGTGTCAGCACAAGAAAGGCTCTTGAGGCCTAGTACCAGGGCCGGTTCTAGACAATTTGCTGCCCTAGGTGAGATTTTAGGCGACATTTTATATGTAAAGAATAAATGAAAAATCTCTGTAATAGACGTCAAAATGGCTTCAAATGTATTCAGTATTGTATGAAAATGTTTGAATTGGGGGGTGGACGTCACATCCTCTAGGGGGGTCCGGGGGTTCCCCCCCCCTGGAAGATTTTTTTTTTTACATTTTACAGTAAAATGCTTCAATCTGGTGCACTTTGAGCACACAATTACTAGAGACCGGTTTACATTTTAATAATCAAATAAGTATGTGAACATAACCAATAACCTTCCATAGCCAATAACAAATAAATGTAGCTTATTTTATTTTTGTTGTTCATTCATATCTTATTTTACCTAGTTAACATTTATTTATTTATGCATATTTTTGTATCTCTCCAACTTTAAACGATATTTTTGGTTTACTGTCCTATAGTATACATTGGAATGATTTCAAACCTGTTTTTATTTATCCTAATAATTATAAAGGAATGCCTTGGAAATATGTGTTCCACCCTGGTTGTAGAAACATCTACTTCTTATATCCGTTAGCGCAGCTAGCACCAGATTCTAATAACAACAGCGCCGGTACCGTACCCTCCCAGAGCTACCAGCGCAGCGCCCCCCAGATCTGGCGCCCTAGGCGACCGCCTGTGTCGCCTATGCCAGAAATTGGCCCTGCCTAGTACATACAGTGGCAATGTCTCAAGATTTAGCACAAATACACCTTTATTGAACATACAGTAACACAAATACTACAAATCCACATAACAAACAATCAAAAATGAAAAAGGGTCGCCACTAATTATTATTTTAAGATTTTGGTACCTGGCTGGCCCCCCCTAGCAGCGGCGCTCATATTTCAGCAGCGGCGCTGCGCCGCCACTATTTGTATATAGGGGAAACACTGGACTTTGAATAAACACGAGCTCTGATTAATTTATTCCTTTGAAAAGCAGAAAATAACTTTTTAGGCTATTTCTGGTTATGACTTCCTCCTCCAATAGACCTCGACAGAAACTCTCGTATATTGTGGAAGACTTTCTTTAAGAATATAGTGTAATACAGTATATTGCCTGAATAGCTTGGTGCTTGCCCTTTTGGTATGTTGAGGACAATTTTAAATGTTTGGGGAGTTACCAGAGATTCCCTTTGGTGGAAATGTTAGAAGTTAGAACACAGTTAGCTGGTTGTTGCAAGCTAGAATGTTGTGTGAATTGTCTACAAATGTGAATACAACTTGTCTTAGAGAGGGTTGTGATGAGTGTGTGAGTGCAGTTTGGTAAAACTGTATTTTGGCTGCAGAGTTGTGAGTATAAATTGTTGCACTGATAGAAATGTACTGTATGATGAATTTATTCATAGAAGGTAACAAGAAAGGA
Organism: Notothenia coriiceps; assembly: GCF_000735185.1. NCBI lineage: Eukaryota > Metazoa > Chordata > Actinopteri > Perciformes > Nototheniidae > Notothenia > Notothenia coriiceps. The sequence continues at coordinate 11,532 of NW_011341838.1, forward strand.
AAGTTGACTTACTTCCAAAAGCAGATCAGAAAACAGGGGGGTTTCTTAATTGCTGTTGCTTCCTTCCTTCCTCCTCCCCATCCTCCTCCTCCTCCACACAGACAGAAAGACAGACAGACAGACAGACAGACAGACAGACAGACAGACAGACACCAGAGTGGTTGACTGCTCTTCTTCAGGTCTGGTCAGGCTCAATTAAACATGGGATGCCGCTTCTGAATAATTCAAAATGAGTGGGGACTCAAGGCTGATTGTTGAATTCATAATTAATGTTGGACAACAAATTGGTCAATGCACTGCTGTGATTTAGAGTTTACGTGCGTCTGTGGTTCTTACTGTGTGTGCATCAGGCAGCCACCTCTATACTGAAGAGTGTTCTGAGTTTCATGCCCAGTTAATCCGCCTCATCCGCGAATCCTTTGGTGCAAAAAGAGTTCTGATTGTATGGAAGTCCATGAAAACATTCCCATTCCCATCTCACTTGATTTTGAACCCTTAGTAAAAAAAATTCTACTAAGTTAATTAGGGATGTCCCGATCAACTTTTTTTGCTCCCGATCCGATTCCGATCATTTGATTTTGACAATCTGCCGATACCGATTTCTCCCGATCCGATCTTTATGCAATGCATTAAGAGAAAAAAAAGATAACAGATAACGGCTGGTCATCCAACGCGATGAATTCAGCTATCTTGGCTGTTATTTTTTTGGCCTTTTCTCTGTTCTGGGGCAGTTTCTCTTTCCTTTTAAAAGTCTCTGAAAGTGTTGGTTGTTTCAGTGCCATTACCTGTGTACTCGTCGTGTTGTTGTTGGTGTTTGTTTCTCAGGTGGCGTATTAGATTGGTCGTGTTGAACGTAGCTCTGTTCTTTCCACCACGCGGAACCTCCGCCTTGCAAACATTGCATCTGGCTGTTACACTGCCTTCGCATTCAATTTTATAATACTTCCAAACTCCTGACATTTTCTCTGTCCCGACTCCCGAGTCACCAGCTGAAGGTAGCCTCTTGTTCGCTTACTGCTACTATTAGACACTGCGCCCTGCCCACTCTGTTGCCAGATTTGAGAGAAATAAGCAACCAGGTCTATGAAAACAAACCCAAAAGAAGCAACACATACATGATGTTGTGTAATTTTAAACCAAAACCAAGGCCTCAGGATGACTGTAAGACGTGAACATGGTCATTTTTGTTTTGTAACATTAAATAAAATAATAAAAATATTTTATAAAAAAATATATTTTGAAAATCACGTGATCGGCTCCGATCACGTGATCGGATCGGGACATCTCTAAAGTTAATGGTCTCAATCACTAGTTTCAAGTCTTGTTCTAGACACATTGGTTTTTATTTTGTGAATGATGGTCCCGTTTAAAGTAACATTAAGAGGGACTGCAGATAAAAAATAGCTCTCTTATCTTTGTAAGGTTATTGTGTTTTGGTCTGGAAATGTCTTGTTCAGCAGTTGTATTTGACTCCACCTTCACATGTCACTGCTGGTTATAAACAACAATGATGTCCACAGCCAAACTGAGGGAGTGAAAGCCATAGCACACCAAAATGATGTCACAGTGACTACACTTGTTTGAGTTATTTGTGTATCCAGAGCTCCCAGTGTGTACTATAGAACTTTGTATTTTTTAAAACATAGTTTCATGTTTCATTTACAGTACGATTGTGAGGTTATGTAAATTGATATGTTTAGACTTAAAATGTAAAATCAATGCTAAAGATGAATGCTCTGGGTAGAGAGGACTGTGTTTGTGCAAAGGGGCATGTGCTTTGAAGGTGACCTTTAACAGGTTCAAAGGATGCTCAGAGCAAAAGAGGATGAGACATGAGTCAGAATTTCAGCAGGCGATAAAGGTTTTACTATTTTATTCAACAGTTACATTATCGTTAGATTGTGGAACATTGATTTGATTTTTCTCATGGCAGTTTGACTCTAGAGACAAACCAGGGGACTTTGGTGTCCATTTGGTGTAGTGTTTTATCCAATATTACATTTGGTTTATATATTAGTCACTTTCTTATGAAATACCAGGTTTTAGGCC
>NW_011341839.1:0-2056 GCF_000735185.1 Notothenia coriiceps
GCTTTTTGAACATTAAAGCATGGAGACATGTCCCAGTAGAGACACTACATACTGATATACACCTGAACATCAGCAGGAGAGGACTCTTTAAAGTAGAGACACTACATACTGATATACACCTGAACATCAGCAGGAGAGGACTCTTTAAAGTAGAGACACTACATACTGATATACACCTGAACATCAGCAGGAGAGGACTCTTTAAAGTAGAGACACTACATACTGATATACACCTGAACATCACCGAGGAGAGCTTACTTAAGTAGAGACACTACATACTGATATACCACCTAGAACATCAGCGAGGAGAGCTTACTTTAAGTAGAGACACTACATACTGATATACACCTAGAACATCAGCGAGGAGGACGGACTTACTTTAAGTAGAGACACTACATACTGATATACCACCTAGAACATCACCAGTAGAGGACTCTTTAAAGTAGAGACACTAAATACTGATATATGCCTGAACATCAGCAGGAGAGGACTCTTTAAAGTAGAGACACTACATACTGATATACACCTGAACATCAGCAGGAGAGGACTCTTTAAAGTAGAGACACTACATACTGATATGAACCTGAACATGAGCATAAAAGCACCTTTTTAAGTAAAGTAGCTATGCCAAATGTAAAAATAATCTGTTGCAGGTAGCATTCCTGCTTTCAAAATCCTACTTAAGTAAAAGTACAAAAGTATCGGCATGAAAATATACCTAAGTACCAAAAGTAAATGTACTGTACTCTGTATGCATTTCCAGATGCATTAATGTGTTCATAACAGCTCATAATGGTGGAACTAATAAGAATAATTGTATTAATGCTGCCGGATATTCTTACCGTTAGTTATTTGTTAATAATAATAATAAAATTAATTTGTAAGCGCTTTTACAGGTGCTCAAAGTCGCTTTACAGAGGTAGTAAAAAAAGGAACAACAAATAAATATAGTCAAAGTCACATTAAAATTGAGCAATAAGACAACAATCACACATTACAAGCCAGTTTGAAGAGGTGAGTTTTTGTACGCTTTTTTGAAGTTGGTGAGGTCTATCGTCTATTCGATTTATATTTTGTATTAACTCATAATATAAATCTGAAAGTAAGAAGTAGAAAGTGGCATGAAACAAAAATACTGCTTTAATTAATAGATCCCCAACATTGTGCCTAAGTACAACACTTGAGTGAATGTACTTCATTAAATTATACCACTGTAAAACACATACTAACACTGTCTATGTTTCTGTTGCAGGGCTCTAAGGGAACTCCAGGCGGAGAAGGACTTAGCGGACCAAGAGGAGAGCCGGTGAGTAGTTTTGAATCACCTGCAGACAGGAGACACAGCACAGTGTCAGGCAGACGGATAGATACAGACATAAAGTGGCACTCAGGTCGTTTCTCTTGCTGTCCTCCCCACTCACTTTTTCTCATCCTGTCTGTTTTGTTTTTCCCTCTCCATCCCAGGGCAAGCCAGGTGAACCGGGTCCATCGGGGAAATCAGGACTCCCTGGAACTCCTGTGAGTTATCTTTTACTACTTACATTATCTTACATTATGCAACAGACATGTGGATGGCTGACATACAATAGAAATCAGTGGCGAACCGTCAGGGCCTTCAAGGTATTCAGAGAATACCCTGGAACACTCAAATAAAACAAACAAAAATTTGATTTAATTATATAAATAAAATGTATATAAAAATAATAAATGAGAATGGTATATGTGTTGTTGATCTGTAATATTACAGTGTTACGTTGATTTGTTTGTCCTTCTCGGACCATGCCCTACGCATTTCAGTGGTTTTGTGTTAGAAAAGAAAGCAACCAATCAGATCTTGTTCTGGGTCTCTGGGTAGAATATCCTTCAACCGAGGTATTCTACATCCTTGATAGAATGCCCTGGCCGTTGCACTGAATGAGAGCGTACGTTTGGACTGACAGTTTGATCAGCCAATCAGATATTGATTTGTAGCCAATGGGCGTATTCTTTCAGAGTTTCCCTCGGTTCCAGGGTATTCTAGAAGGCCCGCTAGTTAACTGGCTCGAGACAGAGGATC
>NW_011341840.1:0-6655 GCF_000735185.1 Notothenia coriiceps
TCCACTTTCACCAGAGTATTATAAAACACAAGTATCTGTACTTCTACTTGAGTAAAGGATGTGTGTAGCCTTTTGCCATCTCTGCAGGTAGTGAAAGGAAAGGAAATAAGAGGAGGGTGTAGGGAAGGAAAGGAGGGGCATAAAAAGGGAAACTCCCACAAATAGGAAACAGGTGGATCCGGCCGCAGCAGAGTCAGTGTGTGCTTCGACGGTCCGCAGAAAAGATTCCTGAAGCCACTGAGGAGGAAAAGGGAATAAAGACAGATCGAAACCATGGCCGTGAATAAATGCATCAAATACCTGCTCTTCTTCTTCAACCTCCTCTTCTGGGTGAGTCCAAACATATAGTTAGTTTACAGATTTTATTGCAAAGCCCAGTGTGTGAATTAGCACACGTCCGATCGTCCGGGACGTGTGATTTACAATATCGGACAAGTACGTCTTTCCATTGACATGTCTGACGGACAAGTGACTTTTTCGCCCATATTTATTGTCAAATTATAGATAAATTCATTTAAAAAGGCAGAACTTATTCCCAAATTGTCCATGCCCGCCATTGTTGTTTGCGACCGCTTTTCGTGTCCTTTATCATGTGGGATCAGGGATGGGTACCGAGCCACGGTATTAAACGGGCCCCGCGGTGGAATTATTAAAGACAGCGGTACCGTTAAACTCCGACGATATCGGTCTTTTTTATCGGTACTGGAGACATGTAAAATATGTCATATGTATTATTGCTACATAAACATTATATTGCAGTTTTAGTATCGCCAACTCAGTTTCTAGTGTAAAAGACACCCTGGCCGTCTGTGTGTGAGGGGGCGGGGCAGTTTACACACACGCGGCTGCTACATCACTCACACACACACACACACACACACACAGGGCCGTTCCTGGCCAATTTGAGGCCCCAGGCAAAGTTGGATGATGAGGAGCGGAGGGAGCTAGTGGAGCCTCGCAGCATTATGTGTTGCTCTGTACCACTGTATTTTTGCAGTAAATACTTGTTTTTGATTTGTTTTTTACAGTTCTGTTGGTTCACATTATTTACAATTTGTTTAGTTAATTTACCTTTTTTTTTTTCCTCAAAAGAACCGATAAGAGGACCGGATCGATAAACGTAGTAGTACCATTAAGGACAAGTTCTCTCTAAAAACGTTTTCTTACAATGAAAGCTGTTTGAATTTCAATGAAATGTGCCGTGTTTAAATCATGTAATGTTCTCTCTAATAGTCTGTGAGTTTGATATCGGATCAGTTTTCTTACTTTACATTAAATAGCGACTCAGCTCTGATGCATCTGTGCAGCTTATGGCTGTGGAGGTTGCTTTTAATTGAAAAAGGAATTCAACCCATCTTTTGCATTTTTTCAACTTGTTTTTCGGGTGTTTGTTCAAATGGAGCCAGTGTTAGATGTCTTGCCTTTTTATATTTAAACATTTCTTCAATTGTTGTTGCATCTTTCCCTGTCTATTCAAGGATCCAATGATCATTTCTTGTCACTGTGCATCTCTGTTGAAGTTGTACATGTGTTTTAACTCTTCTTTTTCTCTTGTAACCAGTTCTTGATCCGTTTAAGAATTGAAGGATCATCTATCTATCGAGAGGTTTTGGGCTTTGATACTTGATCTGTTCGAGAATTCAAGGGTCATTTGTTTACTGAACACAGCGTTTCCCTACGAAATGCAGTCCTAGTTCAGTCCATTATTAATCTATGATGAAGTTATGCAACAAAATAAAGTTGTACCCCAGAGAAATACACCTGTGTGTTCCTCTGCTGTGACCTCCCTGTTCTCGCTGTATTGTTCCTCTGCTGTGACCTCCCTGTTCTCGCAGTGTTTCAGAGTTGTTGAAGGACAAGTTTTATCTGTTGAAGAACAGGTTTCTCCCGCCCTCCCAAACAAACATGAGCTCAGTTTCAGGGTGTGGCTCATCATCACTCCTGAAGCCTCGTATTACCCACAACGCCACGCTTCAGAGGTTATAATGACCCGTAAACATTGATTAACAATTCAGTTTGTGCTCTCTGCCGGGAGTTTCCCATTCAAACCCAAAAGCCCCGTGTTCATACTCCGTATAGGCACTTGATTACGATCTGGCTCAACCCCGACCTGACGATACTTGTTTTGGCGGGCTATAGAAGTGCAAATAAGGTGTTTGTTATTATACATAGTCAAGATAACGGTGGGGGAACAAGTCAGGGGGATACTCCTCTGGTTTCACCATCTACAGGTAGTTAGTTGAGTAAAAAGAACATTTTTGTTTTAATTACAAAAATCTGATCTGATCGATTTACCCAATTTCGTCCAAATTTAAAATGCTGTCATTTGGATCATTTGTTGGCAGAAACTGACAAAAAGATGCAACAAAATGAGATCTATTGGCTTGATCACTGGAGGGAAACAGGAACTGAAACCAAAGTAATGCTTTTAGTTTGTCATTAAAAACAAAAATACCCATTTGTTGGTTAATCTTTAGGTATCTTTTCTTCCTCTTGAGGAAGTGAGCCCTGTGGGGGGGCACTTACAACTGAAAATTGGGGTTTTACTACAAAAAAGTTATAGATTTACCTCTCTGTTTAAAATAAATAGACCACTGTGAAGTCAGTTTTCTGTAAACTACTGACAGTATTTCCTGTCAAAAAAACTGTTGTCTATAATGTTCATTTATAGAATGGATCTGTGGTTTCAATAATGAGTTCAATAACGAGTTCATAGCGTTAGCAGATCAAACGTGAACTGAAAACCACCTTACCTGACCACGATGCTGCTGCTTCCTCTATCCGCCTGTAACGTCGCCTCATGATGGCGTCACTCAAGCGACAAATCAAAAAGCATCTTGCGAAATGTAGGAACAGGACAAATATTGGTCAAAAAACTATAAAATAACTTCCTAAAGTGGAACATTTGTTCTGTACACATGGGTTGGATGGAGAAGTTGTGCAAAATGAAATGCAAATGATACTTAACTGCAGTTTTAGATCAAAAAATGTAAGGCTGTTGAGAAATTAGAAACAGACATCAAACTTTACGTCCTTGTCGGAGATCATAAAATAGTGTCAGAAAAACAAGAACAAGACAAAACCAGCCAAATGCAAGAAGCAGAAAATAAGTTAAACCAATGAGTGGAGTCTAAGGGAAACAATATCCAAATTGTACAAATAAAGTAAAAACTAACAATTACTCAAACAGAAATGACCATGTTGTCGTTTCAATGAAAATGGAGAGTATAAAGTATATTTGAGTTATATTAGATATAAAGACAGAGATGGTTGATCAACACACTTTATTGTGTTTCTGTCCTTGCTGCAGACAGTTGTACTCATTTGAAAAGTGTGTTTGTGTACAAAAAAACAAAACATACTAACAATGCTAATGTGAAGTTTCCTAAAAGTAGTTTTTGTCTTCACTAATTGTCACCAAAATGCTCGCCTTGCACGTTGTAGTTCTTTTCAAGGCCTCATTTTTCTGTCATCATTTATGGACACCAAACTCGCATCATCTTAATTTAGAGGAATATTTAGTGAGCTTTTCTTGCTTCGATTGGTCTGATTTCATAGGTTGGTCAAAGACATCATATGTAGGAACAAGAAAGATATTGGGTGTTCCATAAAAAGTCAGAGATGTACAAAACAAAACGTACAAAGCCTCTTAAAGTCTTGTGTTGTTGAAGAAATAATGACAAATAGGATTGTAATACCTCTCAGATCTAAAAAGTCAAAGTAATGAAAGGAATTATTAACAATGTCATTAAAAATTATGAAACATTTCAGATTTTTTTTAAATGCCGGAAAGTTGCATAAGAAATACAAGAAAGTTATGTTAAACTGTCCGAAAATAACGTAAAAAATACCAGAAAATTACATTAAAAATACCAAAGAATTACTTTAAAAATACCAGAAAATCTCATAAAAAAATACCAAAGAATTACTTTAAAAATACCAGAAAATTACTTTAAAAATACCAGAAAATTACTTTAAAAATACCAGAAAAAAATACCAGAAAATTACTTTAAAAATACCAGAAAATCTCATAAAAAAATACCAAAGAATTACTTTAAAAATACCAGAAAATTACTTTAAAAATACCAGAAAAAAATACCAGAAAATTACTTAAAAAATACCAGAAAATCTCATAAAAAAATACCAAAGAATTACTTTAAAAATACCAGAAAATTACTTTAAAAATACCAGAAAAAAATACCAGAAAATTACTTTAAAAATACCAGAAAATTACTTTAAAAATACCAGAAAATTACTTTAAAAATACCAGAAAATTACTTTAAAAATACCAGAACATTACATAATAAATACCAGAAAATTACTTTAAAAATACCAGAAAATTACTTAATAAATACCAGAAAATTACTTTAAAAATACCAGAAAATATTCTAAAAATACCAGAAAATTACCTTAAAATTACTTAAAAAATACCAGAAAATTACTTAAAAAATACCAGAAAATTACCTTAAAAATACCAGAATTACTTTCAAAATACCAGAACATTACATAATAAATGCCAGAAAATGATGTTAAACTGTCAGAAAATTACTTAAAGAATACCTGGTGCGGGGGTTCCCATTAAAGGGGAAACCCTGAGTGTGTTCTGTTTACCTTAAAGAGAGAAGAAGTCCTAACTAGAGTGTGTTGAGAGGCTCGGTCTGAAGTTTCTATATGTAAATCAATATTAACCTTTGGCTGATACCAACATTTAGAGGAATAATTGCGTACATTTTCGCCCTGATTATTTGGTTTCTCTCCCACTAAACTCCAGTCATTCTCCAGACTGTTTACATTTCTTCATCCCGTACCTTTCTGTTTATCTGTAAACACTCCTCCTAAAAAGTAGTTCCTGTCGTCCTCAATCGTCACGAAAACACTCTTCTTGCACATTGTATTGTTCTCAAGACATACTGAAGGTTAGTTTCCTGTTGTCACCTTATCTGGACACTAAGGCAGAAGTAAGATTTTCTTGAATGAGGAATATTTAGGGGACGTTTTTGCTCTGATTCAGAGGTTTCCCTAAGATAAGCTGGCTAAAAAGTAGTTCCTGTCGTCCTCAATCTTTCCGAAAACACTCCTCAGGTTCTCAAGACATCTATTAGTTTCGTCTCCAGAAATCTATACGTACACGTCCTTTATTCATCTCTGGCGGACACCAACATGAGTCATTTGATCTTGATTTAGAGGAGTATTTGGGCACGTTTTCGCTCTGATTCTTTGGTTTCTCTCCCACTAAACTCCAGTCATTCTCCAGGCTGTTTACATTTCTTCATCCCGTACCTTTCTGTTTATCTGTAAACACTCCTCTTGTGTCTGTGTGTTCTGGCGCCAGCTGGGGTTATTTCAGTCCTTCAGTCCTTCTCTCATGTTCCCAGAAACGATGTTAGATCCATGTTAACTTGATTGTAGCACTCAGCGGACATGATGTGTTTCCCTATGATGATGATGATGGGGAGGGAGGGGCTTTTAGCTTCACTTCAACTGAGGGTGGACAACATGGACGTTATAGAAAAGATCAAATGTTTAAAATCTGTTTCTCTCCGATTATTTACGAGTGGTGTCTTTAAAGTAAAGAAAGTTAGGAGCTGTTGTATCTTCTTCTTTCCTTCAGTAATAGAGTATCATTCAGACACCAAATGTACATTTTAATTGGCTTTTGACCCAAAATACGAATAATTAATCCATTTAGTGGATTTCCCAAGTGTTGAATGACAGAGAATATTGATGAACATGTATTTTGTATTTGTCTTCGGTCCAGGAAATGGTAAATCACACTCTTTCATTATTGTGGCTCTGAATATGAAGTGCCTTCATGGTGTTTGATGGAAGATAAATGATGTGCAGTTCTGTCTCTGCACATTAACGCCTATTACCAGAGTGCTAATATCCACATGCATTGTGGATTTTAGCGTTAGTGGTGACGTTTTAACGGCTGCATCCCATTAAAGTGACGTCATTTTGAAATGAGAAGGATGTGCCATTACCCACATTATATCCACATAACTGATGATCATTTGTAAAGAAAATCCAATTATAGGAAGTATTTTGTAAGCACCAATAACCAACCCTATGTATCAAGGTACAGCAATTCTTCATATTCATATCGCCCAGTCCTAACCACTTGTACTAGGGATGTCCCGATCACCTTTTTTTGCTCCCGGTCCGATTCCGATCATTTGATTTTGCCGATACCGATTTTTCCCGATCCGATCTTTATGCAATGCATAAAAAAAAAAAAAAAAAGCATTCAAGTTGTCCCTTAAGGTTATTTTTTTATTTAAATTGGATATTCTATCCAACATGGATATAGCTTCTTTCTTTCACAGCAGCATTGGATCAGTTCAGTTGTGCAGCATTGGATCAAAACAAAATAAAGCTTATCAGTACTCGTTAGCTTACTGCTACAATTAGACACTGCGCCCACTCTGTTGCCAGATTTGAGAGAAATAAGCCAGGTCTATGAAGACAAGCCCCAAAGAAGCAACATATACATGATGTTGTGTAATTTGAACCCAAAACTAAGGCCTCAGGATGACTTTAAGACTTGAACATGGTCATTTTTGTTTTTTAAATTGAATACATTAAAAAAAAGTATTAAAAAAAAAAAAATCCCCCGATCCCGATAGGCGGATCGGGACATCTTTAACTTGTACGC
>NW_011341841.1:0-7609 GCF_000735185.1 Notothenia coriiceps
TTCACAATGGAGAGTGGAAAATGTCTAGATAACTGTATCTTAAAACACCTAGTTGCAAAAACTAGAGGGATCTACTCTTTGCTAAAATAAAATATAAAGACAAAAATACAGATGAATTAAAATATCAGAAAAAGTCCTGCAATAATCAACACTGATGTTATTATCACTAATCTGTTACATCAGATTCTCTCTCCTAACTTGTAAAACACCTAGCTTGGTAGGTGCCCCCCAGTCTCTGATACCAATAAATCCTTGTCTGGATTAGAAGCACAAGGCTTTCAACTTACTCCAATGTGAAGCCATCCGTGTCATTATTAGATATCATAGCAAATGTTGCAGTGTGAAAAGTGAGAAGGACACGAAGGACAGGTGGGAGGGAAGGGTGGATTGATGAATGGCTGGGTCAAACTAAATCAGGACAATCAGTGAGGAGAAAGATGTTTGTAACCAGCTCGAAAACAAATCATTGTGACTCACTCAATGTTCTCAACTTAAGCAAGTTAAACAACACCCACATAGTTGAACCCAAACCACAATTTTTCAAGAATAACTTTGGTGTCCCAAACGCAATGTATATCCATTGATTTATAGATTTTTCTTACGCAATTTGTTGTCAAAGGGAAAACAGTGTTTTGGGGGCTAAATTGCATCATGCGACAGACCCAAAATGTGTTTTTCCAAGGTTTGGCCACTACGTGAAATTGGCTCCAACACAGAGCGCTATTCCTCAGACACAGATCGTCTAAGAAGGGGTTATTGTTTTTGTTTAAGTAGAAATAAATAGTATGTTGTAATTTTGAAGACAGCTTGATATACGTAGCATAATCTTTATCAAAAAACAAAATGTAATTCACCATAAGGTTGAACAACACCTTAGTCGAAAAATAAATTGCTTCTTTCTTTTTTATTTGAGGAATTAGAAATACGTCTGCGGTCATTAATTCCACCAAATTAAAAGAACATCTCATCAAAGATCTCTTGTCAGTGTCTAAATATATCTGTAAAATAAACAACATGGTAATAGAAGAAACATTACATCATCATCATTAGTTTGTGAAAAGCTTGAGGTTCTGAAGCATCGCTGATCTGAAGCAAATGGAACCAAAATAGACCAAAAAACACGGGGCCTTTGAAACCTGTCTGATGTGATTCTCCGAGGAATGTAGGTCACTCCATCAAGTGATACTGAAAAATAAAAAAGTGAAACTATCTGACACTTATCTTTCTAGTTAATGAGAGATGACTGCAACTGGTATTCTTGACTGTAAAAATAGTTACATTTCATCAAATTATTAATGAGCCACAGGAGGATCTGCTGTTCATCCTCCGCTGACCTGATAGTGCATCTAATTCCCATCAGACGTCCTTAGTTTCCGCTGACTTTACATTTCCCCATTTAGCTTTTCACTGTTACAAAATCTCATGTGATATTGAAGCGAGAGGTTCGAGAGGGAGGGAGAGATTAGTTTTTGGGTTTTCATTATGAGGCGCTTCTCATTAACAAGTTATACCAGGAATGTCAAATAAACAGACATTTCCACAAATGTACATTAATCAATCAACAATGTGTAACCATGCTGTATGTGCTTACCAGTGGTGGACTCATTAAGTACATTTAGGTAGTTGACTTGCAAACCTGAGTTACTTTACTTGAATAGAACTTGCTAATTACTTATGGTGAATTACAATTGTATTTAAGATTTGTCAGCATTGAGTACTTTTATGTTTAATATATGTAATTTATTATATGTAATGTCTTGTCTTTTATCTGGACCCTGAGTCTGTAATAAAGTTTTGATTGATTGATTGAATACTTGAATTGCATTGTGGTGATTATAGTTACTTTAACGTAAGTACTACTCTCAATCCGGTCTTTAAAGGGGACCTATCATGCAAAATGCACTTTTGTACGTCTTTTATACATGAATATGTGTCCCCGGTGTGTCGGGGAACTCACGCAGCGTCAGAAAATAGAACCCTTTCTTTTTTCCTCCGCACCCAAATCTTTTAAAAACGGTGGTACAACGAGCGGATACAGATTTGCTGCCGATCTGACGTCAAATCGGCAGCGGACCCACAGAAAGTTGCTATCAGAAACAATGCCTGACGTCTTTTGGACGTAATCTCGTCTTTGTTTACATTAGCAAGCCTCGCTAACACTCAGAGCTAACCTGTACTGGAGAGCACATGTGTTTAAAAAGCAGGAAATAAAAAAAGGAACTCAACTTGTGATAAACGTGCAAGAGAAAAAGCATTTGAGCTCCATACTGTTTCAGAAATAATCTTTGATGTGGTTTAGAACAGGATGGCGTTTTATCCCAGCAGAATTTAACTTTATCTCTGTTAGAATTCTGATCAGGCATTAGCTCTGCCTCCTCTTTTCTTTTCAAGCTAAGGCCCCAAAATCAGCGTTTCTTTAACAGGGTTGGAATAGAGGGGTATGAGGGATTTCTAAAATGCATGATCTGTTTGTATTTTGAGCAAAACACATCATTGACATGTTTTTATATATCTGAGACCCATAATATATGCCTTAAAATAGCATGATAGGTACACTTTAAAGCAACGAGACATGTCACAGTAGAGACACTAAATACTGAAAATGAGCGTAATGTGTCCTCTTTAACCAACACTAACCATCATTAAAACAAATGACCACAATGTTGGTTGATATTTCCCATAAAAACCTGCAATGCTGTAAGCTTTCTTAGCTGATCAGCAAACACATTCATTTTTTCCGTATGGGCAGACGCCATTCCTCTAACATCTGACCCTAAAGTGTTTGGTATTGATACAGTTTATCAAAGTCGAAAGATCCATCCGTCCACAGTCCTGCCAATTCCTGCCAGCGGGTCTGCCGGGGCACAGGATTAATCTTGCAAGGATTCCTGTTTTTTGTGGTCCTCATTTGTATGTCTGTCTGTGAGAAAATGGAGGACAGCTGTCAATGCAGAGGCATTTGTCTTTGTCATTCTCCTCCCCGTCTCCCCCTCTCGTATCTTTGCAGTCGCTGAGCACTCTACAAGGCGTCTAAAAGAATGGATAACTCCACTGTCTCACCCACTTAAGAGCAGATTCAATCAAAAAATAAAGCAACACATAAAATAACCTATTTTAATTCCCACGATGCGATGAGGACATTCAATTACCTCCCGGGAAAGGCGCGTTTTTCACGGTGGCGACAATTAAAGTGTTATTTAATGTTTAAAGCATATTACTTTCTTTTATTACACATCTCATAACATAGTCAGCAGCCATCAAGGTGCAAAAAAAAACCCTATCCTTTTGTTTTGCATTGTATTGCAAAAGCTCATCAAAGCGGGAGACAATGGGACCCTGTGTGTGTGTGTGTGTGTGTGTGTGTGTGTGTGTGTGTGTGTGTGTGTGTGTGTGTGTGTGTGTGTGTGTGTGTGTGCGCGTGTGTGCCTGCCTGTGTGGTAGGTATTAATAGCCTTAAAAAAACAAAAAAAACTCTTTTGCCTTTGAATACATTCAAGTATCGATAAGGAAATATTCCACATAAATTAAATACAAAACATGGTAAAAGAGGTAGACCTAAGCAGCGGCAACACAGAATACTTTATTTTACAGGACAAAGAGACATGCAAAAGATAAGAAACAGTGGTAGTACCTCAAGCTCAAAACCTCCTCCTTACCTCAACAAACCTACAACTAGCAGTAGGGTGAAGGACATAGGGCATGATTTAGACATTATGAGGTCCGGAATTTTGCTGCAAACACCAAAATACCGCGCTGAAACTGTGTTGAAAGACGCTCACAAGCCAAGGTAAAGAGCTTGTGCAAGCTGAAAAAAAGTTAACAACTCCTGTTACTCAGACAGGTATTATTCAGACAAAAATCCAAACTGGGAATACTCTTGTCCCATCAAAGAAACACAAATCAAACATCTATTCAAAACTACAACAATGGAATCACTAACTGCTCAGGAAATATTAAGTAAATAATCCCCAAAATATGGCATTTTGAAGCGCTAATGATGGAGACTCACATAAACCAGGTATTGAAAAAATAAAATATGTGACTGATGCATTGGCCAAGTTGAAAGATTTAAGTAGAGTGAAAGAACGAGTTCTTATTTCTTGCTTCATTTCTTATTTCTGCAAATAAATGGCCATTTATTTGAGTTTGCTTTCCCTTTATCCATGATAAGAACGTGTCCAAAGCAATGAATATCATGGCTTTTGTCTTCCACATTTGCACCCACACACCTGTGAAATCCACAGTATTTCCACAAAGTGTGAACGTGTTTGTTTTCGGGGAGGACTCACGTGTTCCCTCGGCCCAGAGAGCAGACCCCGGCCGTGCCGCTGCGGCTTGGCAAGCACCTCTCACTTCATTGGCCCAATGAAATACAGTGTTCATTAGGCCATTGATCAACTAGTCTCATCCTGTCACAAGATTACAGCTGGCCAGCGCACCCACCTACACACACGCAAACACACACCTCTGCGGTGAGACACAGGGCTGGTAAGTGGGGTCAGAGGTGGCTTGTAGTCATCCATCTAACCAGCGTGACAGCGGCAGCTAATAAATCACTTATTCATCATTTAATCCATCGTCTGTCGCCACCAAACTCCCAGAAAACAATGCCTTCACAAAACACACTCTGCCGCAGAGCATCCATGCAGACAGGTGCATCACGGCCTGCATACACACCTCAGATAAATACATAGAGCTGTTCAGAAGCAGTGTGACTTTTTGAATCAATCACCTTGTGCACTTGTAACCAACCTGACGTAAATTTAAGTTAATTAGTCACGAAGTGATTTTTTAGCAGTATAACACATCCAAAGAGCCATAAATCAGCTTTGTTTGAAAGAATCTGAAACTAAATAGCAGTTGATAGCCGTTTTCGAAGCTGTTTTACCGAACACGAGCGATTCCGTGCTTGTTTGTGTTGACGTTGAGCAATGCCATCTGTTAAACGCTCTCTGGGATGTTATAGATGATTGCTAACAGATGCTTTTTCCTCGGAATTACATTGTAAAGCTGCCAAAGAAGACAGACAAACCAACATAAATTCCGTACTGTCATGCAGTGGAAGTATCCAAAATGAAACACAATGGAGCGGATTTACTAAGAAAATGTGTGCAGCAGGTTTACCTGTTTAGCACTGAGCCTGTTTTTCAGGTCTCAGGCTCGAAAATGACATTCCCAGAACAAATGACCATATCTTCCCTTCTAAAAGGGTTAAATTAATAATATTTTTTCTCAAAGTAATGATAAACCTGTGAGTTGGATGTAGAAAAGTCAGAATCAACACAGATGTTTTTTATTTTAAAGAAAATTCAGATTGAACATAGTAAAAAACTCAACCCGCTCTCTTCAGTCTGCGTACAAATGACACGACTTTACACATTGGAAATGCGTGCAATAGATACGCAGAAGTCCGATTTTGCGTGCATATGATACGCTAACCATTCCCATTGAGATCTGATGCCGAGTTTTGCGTGCATATGATACGTCACGTTTTGTCCGTCGGGTCTTGGTAGACCGGAAGCTGTGCGGTTCATAAAAACATGTTCTTACCGGTTCTTACTCAATATCAAGCCACAATTATTGTTTTTATTTTAAATTGTATAATGTCAGACTTTTTTTGCCGTCTGTGAGTAAAACAAATGGGGCTCAGAGCCTCAGAATATTTTTTCTTCTAATTTGTTATTCTTTTCTGAGTAACACACTGTTATTTACTCAACAATAACACACAATTATCCTTGTTTTTATTTATTCGTTTAATTCGATAATCTCTGGCTTTTTAGCCGTTTCTCAGGAACTTAATTTCAAAATAAAGTCACCGGAAACAGACGTAGGCCTATAAGGGACATTTCGAGCATCATCGCGATATACAACACAAACCCACTGAACTGATTACCCAAGATCCTCAGCTAGAAGCTCGGTGATTGGATTGTTTAGCCGCAATGCATGTTGGGATATGGTGTTAATGTGATATGAAATCCGAAAAACATTTAAAAAAAGAAAATAATACTTTATTCCGAGTGTGCTTGCTTTTCTCTTTGGAAGTCATCACATAACGGCATTGTAATACACGGTTCGGGCTGCATTACATATTACATATCTGCCGTAGTTCTTTATTTATAGAGCCCTGCTGAGAAGAATTCTGGACAAACAGGAGAACTGCCGCCAAAACTGAAAACGTGACGTGGATCATAAATATATCAGTAATTAAACAACATCTTCCATTTCTTTTCACACAATACGTCTCCTTGCAGTATCAATAGTAATTTCGGCTGACTTTTATATTTGATCCAATTGGTAGATAGGTTATATTTACACCATAACGGTGCACAGCTGAAAGAAAAGGACTTGTCGTTTTTAAAGATATTGCGGATTTTCTTTGATAAGAATGTAAATACTGAGTTGAAAGAATAGTCAGGGGATTTGGGTGATGGGAGACACATCTATGGAATCACAATTGCAATAGCTTACCATTAAATGACGGATATACCTTTCTGTCTGAGATGTTTTTTAAATCAGATATTAATGTGTAGAAATAAAACATGAGAAATAGTATAGCAATATCCTGTACAATTATGTAAAAACATGAATAAAACTACACATCTTCAGATGTTATACATATATAAGTGTCCTACACTAATAATACAAAGTTATTATTAGTATTATTTTTTTATGTGTTATATTTGATTAAAAAAATATTAAGAGTACATACTTTCATAGGGGGAAAGTAGAAGGTCAATGATAGAAATATAGAATATAACAAATCAAGAAGATACTGTAAGTGATCTCTACAATAAAAATGTTTAGTGTCAGATGTACAAAGATATTAATATGAGGATGTGCAAAACAGACAATCTAATTAACATGTATTAACACATTAAACAATACTTTAGGTTAAGGTCTTCTTTCAAATAAGAAAAAAACGTTGGAGGTATCTATCTACAGATAGATATATTAAGCCTGACAAAGTACTTAACGTTAATATATTTCTTTCCTGCAATGTTAACTATGTTGAAGCACTTATGTTAACTGATATTATACACATTAATTATACTCTTATGTATGTAGATAGTATAAGAAATGTGCAGAATTTGAGAGTTTAATGGTGGAGGTATACACACATATTGATAGATGTCTTGTAATGCACTGTTGAGGAACCTGTGACCCAAGTATTTCATTCATTGCATAACTACACCGTAGTTGTGTATATGATATGTCAATAAACCTTAGCTTGAAATCTTGAAAGGGATGTGCAAAATAGCAATACAGTCTTTAATTAACTATTAGTAGAGAATAACGAGTAATGAATATACTTTATAGAGATCTGCAGATAAATGTTTAGTCTTCTCAAGCACCAACTATCAAATATCTCTCCTGATTGTTGGCACTTGACAATCCCCTTTTCTGAATTTTACTCAGGTGTAACTAAAGTCTGCTCTAAGTGTTGTTTATATTTCACATCATTAATCAGCACCTTACCGTGGTAGAGAGGTTTGTGTGCCCTGATGAACCTGGGGGCTGTGTTGTCTGGAACCTTGTGTTCCTGGTAGGGTCTCCCATGGCAAATTGGTCTCAGGCAAGGGGCCAGACTAAGATTGGTTCACAAGACCTC
>NW_011341842.1:0-3688 GCF_000735185.1 Notothenia coriiceps
CAAAATAAAAGCCTCATAATGTAACTGTATTCTTAAAGGAAGCATGTATTTCAAAATAAAAGGCCTAGCAAGTAACTGTAATGTAACAGAAAGCTCAGGATTAGGCTTGTATTTCAAAATAAAAGACCCAAAGTGGGAATGTGGTGCCCCGTGTGAGGCTGTTTGGGAGCAGTTCTGTAGAAAACCATCAACATGTGCAACCCAACCTTTAATAGCTTACAGCAAACTAGAATTGGGAATTAATGTGAATGACGGTGTGAAACTGAAATATTTCCAGCCTACCTGCCACTGAGCAGCTCAAAGACCAGTATTCCCAGAGACCAGCAGTCTGCAGAGCTGTCGTGGCCCTTATTCAGGATGATCTCAGGGGCCACGTACTCTGGAGTCCCACAAAATGTCCACGTCTTCTTACCCAGACCCACTTTCTTAGCAAAGCCAAAGTCCACCTGAAACGCATATTGAGAATACTTTCATTTTAGCATTGTTGGGATTTTTCACCGTCTGCTTCACCTGCACCAGGGCACTGACACATGGCCTTATTAAGTGTTGGTACTTCCTCTTAGAGCCAGGTTTTTGAACCTTTACTCAAAATGTTGATTATTTCTCAAATTCAAAAGATTCTGATTTTTTTCTCAGAAAATCTCAAAATTCTGACATTTTTCAGAAAATCTCAAAATTCTGACTTTTTCGCAAAATCTCAAGATTCTAATTTTGAAAACACACATTGAGAATACTTTCAGTTTTTGCATTGTTGGGATTTTTCACCGTATTGTACTTCCAGTTAGAGCCTGCTTTATCAAATATTACTCGCCAAATAAACTAGTACTAAAGTACTGACACTTTATAGTTGACAAACTAACCATTTAAATTACCAATATGAGATGAGTTTGTTCAGATAAGGCTATTTCTGGGGGACTTTTTTCTCAAAAATAGACACTGAAAATATGACAATTCTTAAAAAATCTGTTGGATTTTTTGAAAAAATCTAAAGATTATAATTTTTTCTCGAAATCATAATTTTTTCTCACAATCTCAAAATTATAGAATTCAGAAAATCTAAAAATTCTGACTTTTCTCAAAATGTTGAAAAATGTATCATGAAATATCAAGATTCTGCCTTTTCTTAAAATTCTGACTTTTCTTAAAATTCTGACTTTTTCTCAAAATCTCAAGATTCTGCCTTTTTTTTTAGAAAATCTATAAATTCTGACTTTTTTAGAAAATCTATAAATTCTGACTTTTCCTCCCTACATTTTTACTTTTCCTGAAAATCAAAACATTTATAGATTTTATACGCTGTCACATGTCCTCCTGCAGTCACTTACAGAGGATGCTGTAAAACCATCCCATCACCTCAGCTGAGAATCATCTCTGATAAAACGCACTGTTGACAATACTGCTTTATTCTTAAAATTCTGACTTTTTTCTCAAAATCGAAATATTCTTACTTTTTTCAGAAAATCTCAAGATTCAATTTTTTCCCAAAATTATGTTTTTTTCCTAAAAATCTCAAGATTCTGACTTTTCTAAAAATTCTGACTTTTTTCTCAAAGTTCTGATCTTGCTGAAAATCACAATTTTTTTCATTAGTTTCTTCAAATCTCAAAATTCTGACTTTTTTTTAGAAAAGCTATATTCTGACTTTTCCCCCCTAAATGCTGACGTTTTTTGAAATTCTAAAAATGTACAGATGTTACTGTTATATGTCCTCCTGCAGTCACTAACAGAGGATGCTGTAAAACTAGAGAAGGTGAATGAGACGTGTGCAGACCAGCTTGGCGTATCCCCGCTGGTCCAGGATGATGTTCTCAGGCTTCAGGTCTCTGTAGATGATTCCTCTGCAGTGCAGGAAGGCCAGAGCCTCGACCACGCAGCCGGTGTAGAACCGAGTCATGCCGTCATCAAAAGATCCTCTGAAACACATTCAGAGCTGACGCTGAGGAAATCATGGACCTGAACACGCACAAAGTGTAAATCACTCACCTGTCTCTGAGCAGCGTCCACAGCTCTCCTCCCAGGCACGCCTCCAGCAGCATGTACAGATATTTGGAGTCTCTGAAAGTCCGATACAACCTGCAGGAAGAGGGTTCAAAGTTTAATTTAAAGGAATAGTTTCCATGTGAAAGTCTGAAAAGGCAAAATTCTGTTTTTTCTCCTACTGCTAACATTCCCAGTGTTCAGTGGGCATTGACAGCACTTGCAATATTGTTCCATCCAGCGTCCTGAAAGCAGTTACTCAATGGAGCTTTTATTTTGAAAAACATGAACATTCCTGAGCTTCCTGTAGGTATTAAGTAAAACCTATGGGGCTTTTATTTTGAAAAAACATACCTCATAAGCTTTCTGTAAGTATAAGGTAAATCTATATGATTTAAAATATTCAAAAATGCAGACATTTGCCTAAATCTCAGGACTAAATTGTCACACTTTTTTTTTGCAGATTATAATTGGTTACGATAGTCACCATCAGCAGGGACCAAAAGAAACTAGATATTATGCATCCGTTTTGATATCCCTTACAGACAATCCAGTAGAAAGCCACCTCTTGCCACCACTTAGAAAGTCTAAAGTGCTTCTTTAATTACAGCTGAGTAAATCCTCAGCATCAGTAGTTTGACCTGATGATGAAGGGACTGTGAGCCTCCACCATGATGCGGCGCTCAGACAGGATGTGGCCCTGTTGGCTGGTGTCCATGATGTGACGCTTCTTCAACACTTTCAGGGCAAAAGATCTGCTGGTATCGCTCTTTAGTTGTACCTAAACATAAAAGATTAAGACCAGAAAGGTTAGAAAGTGGTGCAGTGTCCCTGAAGGCAGCATCTCCCTGCTCCAATGAGATTTCTCCATGTGATTTTGGATTATTTGAAGTAAAAAGCTAATGTTGGGCTATGAAGGAACTACAGCACGGTCACATGACTTCACGTCACCACCGCTAAGCTAAAGGAGGCTAATGTTGGGCTATAAAGGAACTACAGCACGGTCACATGACTTCACGTCACCACCGCTAAGCTAAAGGAGGCTAATGTTGGGCTATAAAGGAACTACAGCACGGTCACATGACTTCACGTCACCACCGCTAAGCTAAAGGTAGCTAATGTTGGGCTATAAAGGAACTACAGCACGGTCACATGACTTCACGTCACCACCGCTAAGCTAAAGGTAGCTAATGTTGGGCTATAAAGGAACTACAGCACGGTCAAATGACTTCACGTGACCACCGCTAAGCTAAAGGTGGCTAATGTTGGGCTATAAAGGAACTATAGCACGGTCACATGACTTCACGTCACCACCGCTAAGCTAAAGGCGGCTAATGTTGGGCTATAAAGGAACTACAGCACGGTCACATGACTTCACGTCACCACCGCTAAGCTAAAGGAGGCTAATGTTGGGCTATAAAGGAACTACAGCACGGTCACATGACTTCACGTCACCACCGCTAAGCTAAAGGTGGCTAATGTTGGGCTATAAAGGAACTACAGCATGGTCACATGACTTCACGTCACCACCGCTAAGCTAAAGGAGGCTAATGTTGGGCGTGATGACATTTAGAGGTATTTACTAATATATTTTATGTCAGCTTGTGTTAAACTACAAACCTGATTTCAGGCTAACAACCAAAAACACATTCAGAAACCATTGACCTCCAGACACAGGAAGTGATGAAATGCTGAGTCATGTCAGGGTTTA
>NW_011341843.1:0-3586 GCF_000735185.1 Notothenia coriiceps
CAGGTAAGGGGGAGTGTGTGGGAGTAAAACTCCTTCTGGAGGGAACACAGGGATTTTAGCCTTTGCAGACCATTTACATGCACAAAAACATATAGAACACACTATAGGAGAGGGGAAACCCACAAAGCACAATAGGGCCTCTTTAATTTAGAATCTTTTAGCTGTGGTTATTATTATCACTGGATCAAAAAGCACATTGAAAATGGGAAATTTCAGGTCAAGAAATTCCATAAAAGAGAGGACAGAAAGTAGTGAAATGAAAGCTGGCTGTGTGCAATAACAAGGGGCACGGCTTCGTTTCATCCCAGATTGTTTAATTGAAAAATGTTGACCCATGTGAGAAACATTATATCCCAGCAACATCAGGCTCCATATTCAGTGAAACTATAACCTCAAAGGCCACATGTTCTCACAGTGTTAATAATGCATTAGTGGAACAAACTCCACACTGTACTCTTTACAAATCCCACCTGGCCATGTATTAGTTGCAGATGTGGCTCTCTAATTCATAATGAACTAATAATGGTTTTGTTAGTGCAAGATTGTTTTCCTTTCCCCCCTCGCACACACCTAGATGGGAGATAATCTGTTCTGGAGGTGTGGCGGTGCAGGAGACAATATTGCGCCCTGCATGAACCACAGACTCAGGAATGTGCTTTTGCAAGATAGCAGACTTTGAATTCTCCTAATGTGACTCACTCATGGAGCATTGAATGGATCTGTATCATTAAATAACAGCTTTTTTCTTTGGGGAGAAAGAATATAATGACTTATTGTTAAATGGGGGAAAAAATCCACATGTGCGCTCTCCAACATGCAGAGGAGAAACCGCAGAAGTTCAGCACCTTGTCTACTTGAATGTCTATTTGCGGCAAATGAAACCACATGACACAGACCGGCAAACGAATGTCTCCATGGTTTGATGGTGCACTGATATGGAGGAGAGCTCAAGGACTAGACATACATAGGAGAACAAAAGACGGAGATGTGAGGGTGACTAACCTCACATCAGATAATTAACAGCCTGAGCTAGCTTTAATGTCAGACAGACTGCAGCGTAACACATCCCTGAGTGAGTCATAGCTGCCTTTAATTAAAGTCATATTGACTAAATTGAATGATTGCAAATAAGTCTCACTTTAATGTTAAATTCAGGTCAGCATACTCGTCATTTTATCTTAAAGACGTTATGCTTTTATGTTTTTCCCTCTCCTGTAGTGTGTTCTATGGGTTTCTGTGCGTAAATGGTCTGCAAAGTTGAAATCCCTGTTTTCCCTCCAGAGGGAGATTCTGCTGCTACATTTGTAAAACTACATTCTTACAAACCCCTAGTTTTTATGTGCATGTTCAAAATAAAAATAAAATCTTGAAGTATCGCAAAAGAGACTGACTAAGGAGGAGAAAGTCAAAAAGTGCAAAAGAAACTTCTTCAGCTTTTGAGGTCCAACTGGCTCTTCTGAGGCCCTCTCCTCATTCTCTCCTCCTGTCAGTACAGTAACGGCCCGTCCACACAGCGGCGTGCGTTGAAGCTTGCCGGTGGGCGCGTCTGAAACTCGACCAACAACCAATCACATGAATCTCCCGCCCCTGACACATAAGCAGCGGTTTGATTGGCTAGAGCTTGTACTGGCATATGATTCGATTGGCTGACGCTTCTGCCGAGGCTTCAAAAGTTGAACATTGCTCAACTTTTGCAGCGAGCCACGCCAGCAAATCTCCGCTTCCCACAATGCAGTTCGGCGAAAAGTGACGTCGCCCCATTCAAAGTGAATGGTGAAGCTTTCAACGCACGCCGCTGTGTGGACGGGCCGTAAGGGTTTCACATCTGGATGTTTGCACCTCCTACCACCAGTGGTAGTAAATTGAAAAAGGCTTTTGCTTTTATTTCGCAAACTCTCTCGAAATGTGGTTAAATTATGCAAAACATTTACAACTCAACATTGGTGTGGGTTTTTTAAACAGTGAGTCGTAGTTTCACTCAAACACAGGCTTCTGAGTCATTGCAAGCTGAAGGGAAGCTGAAGGGAAAATTGTAACTTTATATTTATTTTGGCTAGCTGACTAGCTTCTGCTGACTTGTCTTTTTTGATACTACACCACCAGACTTCATAATAACCGCCTCAGCTTGACTGGCCTGCCTTGCACAGATTCAGTTGCTAAACCATCAAACAAATCATCAACTCACGTCTATTTCATGCCATGACATACCTTCAACATGTAAATCCTCCTACAGTACATGCTGCCAAATTTAAGATCAGCCTATAACTCCTTGAAAAATCTGCTTATGATTTTAAAACACCACAGACGGTGCCATATTGAGCAGCTTATTGTTATGATGTATCTGCATGGATTGGATTCTTCTTCTAAAGGGACATGGAAAAAAAAAAAAAGAGAGAAAAAAAAAGTCGGGATAACGGGTTAGTACCGGTTAGTACCTATCTCATGCGCACAGGAGACAACCATTTCATTGCAGACTGTTATGTTTACGTGGGGAAATGACAGTGCATACATTATTTGAGATATATTTCGAACTCAGAATTAATTTTAAGGACATTTCGGCCAGGGGTGTAGAGCTATTTGTTTAAGCACCGGATTGGCAAAACAGAGAGTCTGCAACCAGGTCTGCTTTGATCTATGAGTCCGTGACTAGGCTACCTGCTGCCCGCAGCTGTTTTAAAGTGAAACAAACACTCAGAACACACACAGAGCCAGTATCCATAGGCGGCGCGTGAGGCTCAGGTTTGGGAAGGCTAAATAACTTTTTTACCTGACGCTGGCCGCCTCCGGCGTCAGAAAAGAGATCGACTCAGTGAAAGCACCGCCTGCTGACCAATCAGAGCTCAGTGTGCGGAGTTTAAATCTATATATCCGAGCTCCTGCGGTCACGTGACTTTTGGTTATCAGCCACCATTTTGGCAGTAAACATGACGACCGGCGCCAGCGTTTTCCTACCGTGCGAGTATACATCTCATTTTAATTCAAGTGAAATTCGGCTTTATAGTACAAAATTAGAAAGATTAAATATAAGCGACCCATATAATGCACCCGGTGTGCTTTTCAAGAGCATAACCTCCTGCTCTGACTCGGACATCCACAGCTATCTTGTAAGCTTTCCATCAGTGTACTCAGGAGACTCCCTCAGAGCTTACAAAAGCTTGGAGGCTTACAAATGGTGTCAGTCCGGCTTCGTAAACAACATTCAACTGTGGAGTCTTACATCCAAAAACTTCGGCATCATCACTGCAAGGGTAAGTATTAAATTATTCCAGTTTGATAGGCAGTGTCACGTTAGCATTGTTTGTTTATTAGCTTGTCTAGCTACGGCAGTGTCACGTTAGCATGTTTGTTTATTAGCTTGGATAGCTACTGCAGTGCGTCTGAAACTAGTTTGTATTTTTGAACGTACTCAACCAAAGTGGCTGGCGTTTTTAACCTTTATTTATCTATTTTTGAATTTCATATATAGGTTAATCACTCCCAAAGGCTTAATGAAAGTCAACTAAAGCCATGGGTGGTGGTCAGGAACGACGGTGTTGTGCTGGGAGCCCACTGTCAACTGCACAGCGGGACTCGGGGAGAGCTGCTC
>NW_011341844.1:0-2653 GCF_000735185.1 Notothenia coriiceps
CTTTGTTTCTTATTAGAGGTTAACAGTTTTATATAACGTAATAAATAGCCTAATAAATGCAAAAAAACTGTAGTTTTTGTCTGATATAACAATAAATACAACTTTATTAGCTATCAAGCTATGAAATATGTTTTGCGGCTCCAGACAATTTTTTTTTTGGAAAAAGGAGCAAAATGCCTCTTTTGGTCAAAAAGGTTGCAGACCCCTGCTATAGGTCGTAATAAGCTGCTTAACAATCGACCTATTTGGTCGGTTTTTGGAGGAGGACAGGTTGGTTTGTGTGTGTATGTGTGTGTCAAGGTTCAAGGATAAATTCTTGTTTTTCTTCAGAACAGGGTAGAACAAAAACATTCCATTGTATTCGAGTCCATTTATGTTACAAAAGAAAAACAGTAGTGCGTTCCCGCAGCACATTTTTTTAAAGCAGCAACAAAACAATGGTGAGTTCTCCGGATAAAATTGTGTCATAAAAAAAAGACTTCATGGAAATATGTTCCATCTACTCTGGCGCCTGAGCAACGGGCATCACTCAATGATTATCGTGAACCCCCCTTCCCTCTCTACTGCGCTCTGTCCTGGGGGGTTCTTCGCACTTGGTGGAGTGTGGTTTGCAGGTGTGACTGTATGGACGAAAAGATGGTGTGTTTGGTATTCATCTCAAGGTCCGCTGCAGTGAAAAAACTGAAAGGTTGGCTTGAATTAATTGTATTATGTCAACAGATTTCACATTACTGTATGTGGTGTGGTTGGTTTGGTTAAGCAATAATATTAAGTTGAGCCTTACATTTTTTATTTAAACGTATTGCTTTGAACTCACCTAATACAGTTATTTGAAATCTGTTGACATGATACATTTAATTAAAGTCAGTGTTTTCCTTTTCTCAGTGTGCTCTATTATTTTTTTGTAATAAAGACATGCAGCAAACTTCAAGCAAGATATGGCACTTGCACTGAGGTTGTCAAACAGTTTAACATGACTTCTTACAATAACAGGTAGTTTGTAACTTCCACACCTGCCTGTACCTAAAAAATTCTAAATCAAGAATATTTTTTAAATGATAACCTGTAATTGTAGGTAGATGTGCAGCACACAAAATCAAACTGTCCTTGCTCTGCAAATACAAGGCATTGACATATTTCAATCACTGAACATTTACAAATTATTTCATTTTCTGCAGTGATTTGGAAAAATTGTACATTTTTTATTTCAAAATAAGGTACGCCAAAAATGTGCAGCTTTCCCTGAAAGCTCAAAGGAATAAATCAAATGTTCCTGTTGTAGCTGATTGAAGTGCTATGGATAAAAACCAGGTAAAACATCATTAATCAGATGCCTGCGATTTGAATGACTAAATATTTCAGCTAGTCACATTTTTCACCCTGCAAACTGTGTGCGACATCGCTTACAAATTGTTGTCAGCGTCGAGCAGCTTGTTAAATCCTGCTATCCTTTTGTGTCAAAGTAATTGGTGCCTAACTAGATAGAAATGACTAATTTCTCCTCCAACCTTTAAAACTGTTTCCCTCACAACACAGGTGCTTAGCAACAAGAGTACTCTGACAATGAAAGCAGTAAAGCAGGAGGATGCTGGGAAGTATGTGTGTCGGGCCGTGGTCCCCAGAGTGAATGCCGGGGAGAAGGAGGTGACGCTCACTGTGAATGGTAAGTACAATGGCCGTCATGCACTGAATGTCAATGGCACTTTGTCCTCTTTGGGGGGGAATCAGGTCTGAGGAGCAGGATTCTGGCCACTGTTATTATATTGAGATGATGGGAATCTAAATCTTTGTGTAGGGTTGATTAAAATCTCAAACTTTATGTATAATTTTAATATTTGTTTTCTATGTTTTTGTATTACGATACCAAAATCTAAATTAAAATCTTAATTTATCCCAGGGGAAATGTTTTGTGACAGCATTTTAGAATGAATGAAATAACATCTAAAACATGTATTTAAATAATAATGTCATTTTGCATACAAATAACAGAAGTTTAAGTATTATTAAAATAAGGATATAAATATAAAATAACATCTTGTACAGCAGGGGTGTCAAACTCATTTTCACCGAGGGCCACATCAGCATAATCGTTGCCCTCAAAGGGCCAGATGTAACTTATAAATGTAACTAAATGCAATGTAACTAAATGCAATGTAAAATAAATGTAACTACTCCTTAATGTTAAATAACTCTGAATTTATTACTTATTCAAGTTACAAATATTACATATATATTTGCATAGATGTAAAAAATATGTTTGCTTGTTGCTCTGTTATTATAACATAAATCCTTTTAATTTGTCAGGTTATGAAACCCATATTACTCCATCAATCAACGATCAAACTATCCAAGTGAATAAAGAAAAATAACATCAAACACAAGTTATGACATTAACTTTGTTCAAAACTTGAAATAACAAATAACTGTAAAACCAACAATTGTGAGCTGCTAAGAACATGTGTGACAGATGTAGCATTTTACAAAAACAAATGGCTGCACACAGCCTTGCAGGGGGCATACATCCAACTCATGAGAGATGGTTTGATTACAGTAAACATTTGTTTGCATAAACACATAAAACCTGCAAACACTAAATACATTGCTACACATATAAAGTAGTATATGTAATAAACTCAAAATAACAAAATAAGGG
>NW_011341845.1:0-17775 GCF_000735185.1 Notothenia coriiceps
TGAACCCTTGGATTTAATAACTGGTTGACCCTCCTTTGGCAGCAATAACCTCAACCAAACGTTTCCTATAGTTGCATATCAGACCTGCACAACGGTCAGGAGGAATTTTGGACCATTCCTCTTTACAAAACTGTTTCAGTTCAGCAATGTTCTTGGGATGTATGGCCACAGCATCTCAATTGGGTTGAGGTCAGGACTCTGACTGGGCCACTCCAGAAGGCGTATTTTCTTCTGTTGAAGCCATTCTGTTGTTGATTTACTTCTGTGCTTTGGGTCGTTGTCCTGTTGCATCACCCATCTTCTGTTGAGCTTCAATTGGTGGATGGACAGCAAAATGTCTTGATAAACTTGAGAATTCATTTTTCCGTCGATGATGGCAATCTGTCCAGGCCCTGAGGCAGCAAAGCAGCCCCAAACCATGATGCTCCCTCCACCATACTTCACAGTTGGGATGAGGTTTTGATGTTGGTGTGCTGTGCCTTTTTTTCTCCACACATAGCGTTGTGTGTTCCTTCCAATCAACTCAACTTTGGTTTCATCTGTCCACAGAATATTTTGCCAGTAGTGCTGTGGAACATCCAGGTGCTCTTTTGCAAACTTCAAACGTGCAGATCAGAACACATTTTATGACCAATTTATGCAGAAATCCAGGTAATTCCAAAGGGTTCACATACTTTTTCTTGCAACTGTATATATAGTACAGATCTAAGATTATGTATTATTTCTACATCTGACTCCTGTGATCAGCTGGAAAAAATATATGAAGATAATTAAATATAACTGTCTGGGATGTAAATATAAATGTCGGTGTTGCCAAGTCAAAAAGGTTCATTACAAACATTTTAGTGATTTGGTCGAGATCAATGTGGGGAAACTTCATTGCCATTATTTGAAAGTCCAGATTAGCTCCTTAATACTGCAGGTCTATTGATAGTGATTATAGGATTAACTGTACAAGAAAGTTTGTGATAATAAACATTAGCTGAAGATGATGCCAAATCAAGACAGCTTCTTTATGTTTTTTTTACTAGTGCACTGCTGCTGAAGATAGTGGGAATCAGAACATAACGGGAAGAGAGACATCACTCCTGCCCCATCTCCCCTCTCAGTTTGTAAGTGTCTGTTTGTTTGCTCAGGCTCCAAGGGAAGCAGTTATAGATCATATTTGTTGAATACACTGAAGCTGATTAGTGGGGACGAGTTGAATGCTCAAAGCTGCTTTTCCTAATCCCGAGATTAGTAAAATAATAAGAGGCCTGTCTTGCTGCTCACGCTCACACAGAGACAAAACGCTGGTTTTGGCTCAGTGCTGAAAACAGAGCTGGTATCTCCACTCGCTCAGAACAGTCCCTTGGCCACAGTAGTGACAGTCCTAACTGGGAGAGCCACAGCAAGGCTTATTGGCAGACCAGTGTTTCCAGTGTGAGCCGTGCCCAGGAACTAGCTAGCACGTTGGATAGTGGAAACTAATGCTGGGTGGAAGATTAACCAGTAGCATAATTGAAGAAGTTCCAGGCTTTCTCTTTCAAATGATATGTTTATTGGGTTCCACTCTCTTCTTTGTTTACTATGGTTCACTATTCATACTTCTATTGTTCAAATGTGGGTGCACACACCTAAACCGGCACACCATTTTGGGCCTGA
Organism: Notothenia coriiceps; assembly: GCF_000735185.1. Lineage (NCBI taxonomy): Eukaryota > Metazoa > Chordata > Actinopteri > Perciformes > Nototheniidae > Notothenia > Notothenia coriiceps. The sequence continues at coordinate 1,645 of NW_011341845.1, forward strand.
TTATTAACCTCAGGGGGCAAAATCTTCAGTTATATTGTGAATACAAAAGCTACAAGTAATAAGAAAGGTAACAGTTGGTGAAGCAACATTTTGTACCGATGGATGAAGTCTAAAAATACCTCCCTTAGATGGGAATAGAAACTTATGAGCTTCACTAACTTACTATTCTATGATAAATATTATGTATTAGACATTTTAGCAACTCCTGAGATAAAAAAGATGTTGGTGATCCACACAGATGAATGAATGCACATGAATAAGCAAAAGGGGAAGCAAAGCAGAGAAAATGGGAAATACAATTATCCGTGTCTGTTCTACCCCAGGGAATTTGCAGGATAATGCCACTGGATCTAATTCACTTGCAAAAGAGTTGAGCAGGATGTAAAGCTTGGTTCACAGTGGACTCAGACCATGAAAAAGCCTCTTTTCCTCCAACCTTTCACACAGACAAAGAGCTGCCGCATCTCCACTCCATGTGAGAATCAGAGCTTTGAATCTGCATGTGGGACAGAGGCACCAAGGCTAAAAACAAACACTCACCATGAATGAATATATACGTTTGCTTTATACTGATTGTCCTTTCATACAAACACTTTGAAAGAGAGCAGGCCAGCATACGGTCGTGAGGACCGGCTACTCACCCAACATTAGAGGGAGTGCATCTATTAATGTATTCTTTTTAAAAACTGCTACTCAGTGGACCGTGAATTGAGCCCTTTCATAGGAGCCCATCTCATAATGGTGTGAAATTAGGTGAAAATAAGCAGACTTAAAAGAGACGGCTTTGCAGGAAGTCTTCCCCGAATGTCTGTGGAGGTTTGCTGAGGTGACCCAAACAAATCAGCTTTTGAAGGGAGTCAAGGGTGAATTCAGCGCACTGGGAAACAAACACATACGCAGGCTTCTCTGGCTGTCAGCGGATATGCATGTCAGAGCTAGTGCTGTCTTTTTCTCATTGCTAGGATTTTATCACGGTGTTCACTGCCTTCTGGGAAATGCTTGTCCCTGGACTGCCAACTGTAACCAAAACATACAGCCTGTCAAACTGATCGCCATGCACATGCAGAAAAGGAATACCATCAAACACTGCTGAACTTTCAAGTTTGAAAACCAAACTCATAATATTCATGACGATTAATACATTGTTAGGAGCATAATAAACTAAATCGCACTTCTATTTGTAGCAGGGAACTGTTGCATGGAAAGGCATCTGTGTGCTGCATATTTATCAAAGTGACAGCCGGCGTCAGGGAAACAGGGACTCCAACGTGACCACTTACTCACTAATGGCTTACACAGGCACGGATCATTATCCCTCACAGCACAACACAACACCAGGCTGCACAGCACCATGCTGCACGGCAACCCTCTGTCCTGCACTGGCTACTCTGCAGTATGAAGAGTGTAGGAGGTTGATTAGATATTTTTATAGAATGCTTCTTTGATTTCAGCATGAAAATGGGCTCATGGGTTACTAGAAGTTTGATAGTTTAGAAGTTACATGCCCTGCTAAATATTGACATGTTTCACTCCGAAATGTCATAAGTAAACGATTTGTAGTTTTGCCATCATCTGAAAGATTTCAACAACCATCAAAGGTATTATCACACAAACCAGGTCAAAACATTTAATTGGTTAGATGATTAATTACTAGGGATGTAACGATATATCGAATATCGCGGTAAATAAATGTGTCAATACCGTCGTGAGACTGAACAAATCTACCACGATTTAAATTTTTTTTTGTAAATATATATTTTATTTAAACCTTTATTTAACCAGATGGTCCCGTTGAGGTCATTGATCTCTTTTTCAAGGGAGACCTGTCCAACACGGCAGCAAGTAGGTTACAACATGAACATAAAACAACAGATAACACAAAAGGACATCGTATTTACAGGGCTACATGTACATACCTAGAGACATTGACAAGTACCAACAGTATATTTATATCTTGCCCTGTCAATAAGCCTCACCTTCTTGGCAAAAACTGTATTGTTTTTGAAGTGGTGGAGAGACAATGCACAGTTTGACCCACTGCTGTCACCCATGGCCAAAGCATATCTCTCTGTCCCAGCAACATCAGTACCAAGCAAGAGAGTTTTTTCCACAGCAGGGGATATTGTAAACGCCCAAACATCCCAGCTTCTACCTGGAAATGTGGACATGCTCATATTCCTAAAAGATAACCTTGATGATGCTGAGTGAGTGAGTGAGTGAGTGAGTGAGTGAGTGAGTGAGTTAGAGTTGAGTTACTTGAAGAACTAAAGTGAAACTTGATTTATTATATTGCAGGGTTTGATTATTATATTGTTGACACAAAAATTCAAATATGTTTTCTTTATTTTTCAATATCGCGATAAATATCGTACCGTGGACTTTTTATCGCGATATTATCGTACCGTGAGTTTTTGGTATCGTTACATCCCTATTAATTACACCAATAATCTAGCCAGATTATCTAATCCACTTGTTTTAGAAGGATAAATGTTATGTGCATGCACAACTGGCAGATACGGAGGGTCAAACTAAAACGAGGAAGTCTATCTGTAAACTTTGGGATGTTTACAAGACGCTTTCTGTAATAATTTGAACTTTAAGCTTTTTGTTCTTATCCAAATAAATGTGGCTAACTGAAGTATTTTTTTCCTTATTCTTCTGTATTTTCCGCTTTCTGTTCTCTCAAGTTTTGAGATCTCTGCAATTAAAACAGGAAGCATTAATAATATTATTGATGGCTGCATTTAATTGAAGGCGAGCCGGTTCTAGGACTGGCATAGTGCTTGATCTATCACTGTCATAGTTTACTATCCATGTACAAAATCCCACAACCAGTTACTGTGTTGCTGATGGTGGCATATAAAGGCGGGACTTGGCTATAGGGATCCAAATATTTTTGTTGAATATTCTTCAGGCTTCCTTTTGTTTGTTCTGTGAGCAAAGCTTATGCATTAAATCATAACAGCAATAACCCTTAATACACTCTGACAGGAAATAACTTCTTTTCATGGGAAACAGGATGGTAAGCAGTAAAGGTGATTAAAGCTCCCTTTATAGCTTACTATGGGCCGCTAATAGCTTCTCTTGGCAGACATAAAAATGCTAGATATGTTTGCCCAACTGTATTTGATCCTGAAAATCATTACAGCAATTTCCTTACTGAAGGTAGGTGCCATCACAAACGGAGATTTAGAGTAAAAATTAAAATGTTATATTTAGCTCCACGGTTGTGTTTTGTGTCAGTTTGTTTTATTTGTGGTTGGAGCCAGCTTGTGAGGAAAGAGAGGCTAAGTCATGGACATAAAGAGTAGGATTGACTCAGTGAAAGCATTTGAGTGTGTCTGAGCAGGTGAAAGAGTGGCTGGGTGTGCCTCACAGGTAGATACATTGATATTGCAGCAGCAATGACATGGTTAGATCTACAGGGACAATGGAAATTGAGAGACTAGCAAAGCCCCATCTGTTTGCTACAGGGAAGGGAAATAATGATGGATTCATTGTTCGGTCAATTCAGATTCAAAGAGACAGCAGGGGGGAGAGAGAGAGGGCAGGGAAGAGGAAGAGAGAGTGTAGCGTGTTGCAGAGCCCCTGTGAAGAGAGTGTGATTTCACAGGCCAAGTGTGAATGGCTAACACGGCTGAGTGAGGGAGGTGAGAGCACTGCCTGAGGTGAGAGAGCGAGGGTCTGTTGGCGCTGAGGCTGAGACCATGTCATGCTTACTTCTATTTTTCTAAATGTTGACAAATCTGCAGTGAACAGATGTTTTTCAAAAGTGCAATAAAAACCATGTTTTTATGGCAAAGATCAGCAGGAGGACATTTTCAGTTGGCACTAGGGCGGGGCATTATTAACATAATCTAATATCAAAAAAAATTTACCAAATGCTTCGATATTGATATTGTGACAACATTGTTGGGTTGACCATTGATGCCTTCACAAAATATTTACACCTTGAGAGTTTTGATAAATAATCCTCAGTAATGTGGATTCTTTTGACGTAGTGTGTAAAGAAACATACTGTAAAAGAAAACATGTTTAAGTCTCCAAGTTCAGAGAATTACATAAATGTACTGTAATGCAGCATTTAAACCGGGGGAAAATAATCATTTACGATACTATGATATCCAAATTCTAAGTCTCATGAAACCATATGGATATAATATCTATAAATTGCCCTGCCCTGGATTGCATTAGCAGCAACTTATATACTTATAACTCATGTCTGATGTGACTCCACCACTATCAATGCACACTAATAGATTGAGGACAAAAACTTAATTTAAAACACAATTATAGGGCCAATTTACCAACACATATGAAAGAAGAAAGATTAAGAGACACAGTTTGCTACTGCAGAAATGACATCCAGCTAGTGATTGCAAACTGCCTGTCTTTCATCTTCAGTCTGCCTTTCCACCTCTGCACAGCTTCTTAACACAGTGGTTCTCAAAGTGGGGGGAGCGCCACCCCTGGGGGGCGCAGAGGCATGCCAGGGGGGGCGCGAGAGACCAGGAGGAAAAATGGTTATAAAAAAAAAAAGATTAAAAAAAAAGAATTCATAAATTGAAAAATTATTGATTTGAAAATAATATGATGCAGTACTATTACGTATGGGTCTCTGTGTTTCATTAAAGCTCGGCTCTGTGTGTGTGTGGAACGAGCCATTTTGTGTGCGTGCGCGAGCGAGGGAGAGAGAGCGCACCGGTACCGGAGATTGTTGTTGTTAGCTTCTGGTGCTAGCGAGCTACGCTAACGGATATAAGGAGTTTTTTCAACAACAAAGTGGAGGAGAGTCCTCTCCTGTCAGACTGAGAGGCTCAGTGAGCTAAAGGACTCTCTCAGTGTTATCTCAGTGGGTCTCAAACGTTTTGGTCACCATTAATGTAAACAATTATTTCCGAGGCACACGTTTATATGATCATTATAGTTATACAAAAATAAGAGAATAATTGAAAAACAGGTATGAAATACTATATGACAGTAAAAAAAGAATAAAGTTTAAAAGGGTGATTTGTAAAACATCCATAAGGAAAAAGGAAATCTGTTTACAGTTCTGTTTCATCTGGCTGTTGAGAGATGTATCCACAGATCTCTTCATGTTGCTCTCAAAGTGCACCAGATTGATGCTTTTAACTTCAATATTTAAAAATAAATCTTCCCGGGGGAGCTTGCCCCAGACCCCCCTATATGTGAGGTCTACACACCACCTATAAAAATAGCACTTTACCCCTGCTTACACCTATATGCCTCGAGCCTTCATTGTAACCGTCACACTGTGTATGTGGTGTGGGGAGTGTTGCAGTAGAAAATTCCACTGTAGCGACCGGTACATTCAATGGGAAACCCTAAATGTTTGAGCACCCTCTATGAAACGCCAAGCTACCCGACAGCACCCCAAAATAAATATCTGGCGCCGCCACTGAGCCTGACTATTTGTGTTGGGGGGGCCCGACTTATTTTTTTCTCCAGAGCGTGATAGAAAAAGTTTGAGAACCACTGTCTTAACAACATTACACAGATGTACAACAGTAACAGCGAATTGACTGATCTGTCTCGTTGCATAAAGTACAAACCTAACTCTTAAATAGACATCACATTTAAATCTCTGATCCATTACGCTGAAGTGACTTTTAGTTCCTGATTTTAGTTAGAGTTCAGTTCCTGGGTTGGCAACCAGATGTATTTGGTCACAGAGGCTCACTGGTAGTCTAGCTCTTATACCCAAGGGAACAGAGACAAGGGGTAAGCAAAAGAGTGTTAGAAGAAGATGAGTGTTTCTGCAGTAAAGGTACTTGTAAAGAGTGATAATGGCAATGGGACGTTGAAACAGAGGAGAAGTAACAGCCCAGCCCTGTTTGTGACAGCTCTGCCCCAACGACAACAGGAGGAACATAACGGTATATGCCTCCCTGCGGAGCGACTGTTTACTCTTACGGCTGGCCTGGCCTGCAACAGTACCTTATTGCTGGCAAAGCACTTCTCCGCTGAGACTGTCAGTGTTAATTCAATTAACCGGGCACGGTGTAAAGGCTGTGTAATACAAATCTGTATGCAAATCAACCTGCTCACATAACTTATTAAGTCTAAATAATTACATTAAGCACGCTGTTGCACCAAATGTCCCTGTTTTGTTGTAACGTGTATTTGCTGATTATGTCTTCACTGCCTGCACAACAGCAGGGAGGTAGTTGAATCCAGTTAAACAAGGTATCAAAACAATACGGTTGTGGCCCACTTTTCAGAAAAAAGCCCCCTCTCCCTTCATTCCTCCACCCAAAGAGGGAATAAAGTTACTCTGTCACTCTGTCCTTACAGGCCTTCAAGGTCCTTGACTGGTGGGCAGTGAGAACAGATTCCTTTAAGTGAGCAATGAGCCTTAAAGTATAGAGAAAATGACCTTTGAGAGCTGCTGAGACATAGATTGAGGACAGACAAGGAGGACAGAGAGAGGTTTGAAGTAGTTGAGAGAGGAAAAGTTGCAGAGGGAGGAACTTTGTGAAGTCAGCACTGAGGGAGGGGTTATGAGTCCCTAATGAGACATGTCATGCTGCTGGTGACTGAAGGGTGACTGTCCCCAAAAAAACAATAGTCACCAGCCTCAATGACTACCGCCCAGTAGCACTCACCTCCATCATTATGAAGTGCTTTGAGCGGTTAGTCAAAACCTTCATCACCTCTTCCCTCCCTGACTCTCTGGACCCCCTGCAGTTTGCCTACAGAGCAAACAGGTCCACAGACGACGCCATAGCCCTCACCATCCACACTGCCCTCTCACACCTGGACCAGAAGAACACATATGTGAGAATGCTGTTCATTGATAACAGTTCAGCATTCAATATCATTGTGCCCTCCAAGCTGGCCATCAAGCTCAGAGACCTTGGGTTCAACAGCGCCCTCTGACTGGATCCTGAACTTCCTGACTTCCTTCCTCCACCCTGATCCTCAACACCGGTGCCCCTCAAGGCTGCGTGCTCAGCCCTCTCCTCTACTCCCTGTTCACTCACGACTGCGTGGCCACACAGCTCCAACACCATCGTGAAGTTTGCTGACGACAATACCGTCATCGGCCAGATCACAGACGGCGGCCAGACGGTGTACAGAGAGGAGGTCGGAAAACTGACATCTTGGTGCCAGGATAACAACCTCCATTTCAATGTCAGCAAAACAAAGGAGCTGATTGTGGATTACAGGAAGCGGCAGAGAGAGGGACACACCCCCATCGCCATGAATGGGACTACGGTGGAGAGAGACGGCAGCTTCAGGTTCCTTGGGGTCCACATCACTGAGGACCTGACATTGACTCTTCACACCACCACCATCACCAAAAAAGCTCGACAGCGGCTCTTCTTCCTCCGCAGGCTGAGGAGGTTCAACATGGACTCCAGGATACTCTGCAACTTCTACAGGTGCACCAGAGAGTATCCTGACTGGCTGCATCACAGCCTGGTACAATAGCTGCACCGCCCTTATTGTAAGGCTTTACAGAGGGTGGTGAAAACTGCAGAGAACATCACCAGGACGGAGCTGCCATCCATGAAGGACCTTTACTCCCAGCGGCTCAGGAAGAATCCCTCCGGATTATAAAAGACCCCCATCACCCCTGCCACAAACTCTTCTGTCTGCTGCCGTCTGGCAGGCGTTACCGCAGCATCCTGACAAAAACAACCAGGTTCAGAGACAGCTTCATCCCGCAGTAGGGCTGTACCCGAATATTCGACTTTTCGAATATTCGTTCGTTGGCCAACTATTCGGGTTTCAATTTCATTATTCGGATATTCGGTTTTTTTTTTTTTCAAAAAAATATTTTTTCCCCCCCTAAATATATGCATATATATACATCAATAAAGGCAAATTGCCATATTCTTATACTATATTTATACTTTTGAATTGCAGTGTTAAAATGCGGAAATATATACAATCTCAGCCTGTGCTCCTGACATCGCGTTCACTCAGTCACGAACGCAAACGGCACACCTCACCTCGCTTCACCTCGCTTCACCTCGTTTCACACACCTGAACACAAAATGCCGAAGACTTCAGCTGTGTGGGACCATTTTAAATTGGACGACGGTAAGAAGAAGGCAGTGTGCCATATATTCGACAAGAAACTGGCCTACCACGGTGGCACAACAACTCTGAAAAGTCAGCTGGATGCTGTAAGTAGTAGCTTAGCTTAGCTGTTGTCAAGTTACCATGATGAAGCTGCTTTATCCGCCGTTTAAACAGTAACGTTACACATGATAAAAATGTGCACTTACTTTGCTTGGAAAATAGTTGTAAGCAAGCAACTGAATTGTTTTTTATATTAGTTTTTTCAATTTTATCCGAATAGTGAAAATAATGGAGCAATGTGGGAACATCTGGGGCTAAGGCAATATTTTTTGGCATACAGTTTGTTCATTTATTTTTCGTTCTTCATTTATTTAAATACTGTTTACTGTATCGGTAACAAGTGTTACACTGTTAGGCCTACTGTTACGGCTATGTTATTAAAAGTATTGTTGTTATAACAGAAATATGTGTTTTGTATCTTCAGGTTGTAAAACGTTATTGACGGAATTTGGAACCAGATTTGGTCTCGGGCGCTGCACTGCGGCTGGGTTAAATGCAGAGGACACATTTAGTTTTAATGTATGCGAGTACTGAGACAATAAATAAATATAAATCGTAATAGTATGCTCTTTCTGTGCTTCTGCTTAACAGCGTTTTGTCAGGTGTCTCGGATTTGAAGCGTGTTATGAAACCTTTTGAAAAAAAAAAAATTGTATTAAAAAGAAAAAAATCTCTCCGCACTGAATATTCGAATATTCGCTGCTGATTACTGCCGAATATCCGGAGCCCGAAAAATGGTATTCGGGACAGCCCTAACCCGCAGGCAATAAGACTATTAAACAACTGAACTGCTGAAGCAATTTCGTAACATTCATATACTTAGTCATTATTTATTTATTATCTAATATATCATTCCAATAACTTGTATATAGACTCGTATTGCACTATTCCACTTTTTTTTTAAACTATTTTTCTTTTTGTATTACTTTTAATATTATATTTTAATATTGTTTTAATATTGTCTGCTTATCTGTATTGTTGTGTTGCATTGTTGGAGAAGCCTGTGACCTAAGATTTTCAACGATATATAATCTGTAGCTATGTTAGTTTGACAGTAAAGAACCTTGAACCCTAGAACCTTGAAATATATTTTAATATGCCCTTATATTTTTCAAGTAGCTGAGATGCATCTGGTCGAGCACATAGGCTACTTTGCATATATTCAACATTCTTCTTTGAATAATGCATGAGGGTCATGTGTCAAACGTGCGCTGTACAGCAGTTTCAGCCGCCCTTGCCTTTGTAATTTAAGGTATGATATACGCCAGGTCAACATAGACCTTTCTTTCAGGAATTGTCCACCTGGTGGCGCACATCAAATGTTTGTCTTCCAAGATGGTAGAGCTAACCTGGAACTATGAAGTAAAAGACATGTTTTTCTGTTAGTTTGAATCAAGAATAGTTCACAAACTAAAGAGTCACGACGAACATTTGTTTAATCCGGCCTGCAGAAAAACTCACATTTAGCAGGTTGATGTGATGGGGGTATTTATGCTAACAGCTTGACTACCAGGCCAACTTTCCAAGCTGGGCTGGTTTTTCAGAATTTGTAGCTGAACATGTCACACACAATGAATTGTAGGCACTTTGGGACATGTAGTTTTAATGACCAACATGCTGCAGACCACCAGCACAGATGGACTTCCTCATAATGGAGGCAAAACTTCCCTTCAATCTTGTCAAACACAAACTACTGTTTCCCCTGGTAGAAGATTTTCCTCCACCGCTTGCTGCCTTGAAGATGTTTTTGAGGCATTATTATATTGCATATATTAGGATGGTACATCATGAGTTCCTTTGCCAAGAAAGTGTCACATTTGGGGAAATCTGGTTGAGATACACAGTCAAACTATTATTCCTACTGCAACTTGGATGGAAGACCAGTAGTCTTCTAGTCCTTTTTCCGTGTGCAATATTGTTGGCTAAACTTTGTTTGTGTAGCCATTTAGTTTGAAAACTGTCAATTGTCATTCTGTCCCTAAATGAGAGTCTGGACCATACTGATTGACTTGTTATTCAACATTACAGAACCATTCACCTCAAACCAAAGCATCCTGGGAACTAAATGTGTTCTCTTTCGTTGGTAATTTATAGCAGGGCTCTGTAGATCTACTAATGGTGGATGATGATCACATGTTTCATCACAATAACACACAGTATAATGATCTTTGGACAAAAACATATTGTATGATATCACCAAGTCAGTCGCCATATGATTTAAATTCATATGGGGCCTTGGATCAGTAGGAGAGAAAAACTACAATATGATTTGACACAAGTTTTTTGCGGGTTTTCAAACATATTTGTCTTGTCATCATTTGATGTATTTGGTACATTTAGCGTTAGGAGGATTGAACGTTTGTTTTATGGAATACTGTAATTTAAAGGTTCTGTAAATGTATTGATCACTTTAAAGAATAAACACATTGATCATATTCCCAATTAAACTATGTGTAATTTTACAGGTGATGGAAATAACTATGGATTATAAATATATTGATACTTAGCAAATCTCCGGAAGTTTACTGGTTATATTAAGTGACATGAAACGGGAGGGACAGACGAGTAGACAAAGACAACTATAGATGGAGATACTGGAGAAGGCAAGAGGGCGCTTCTGCCACCGCCATTGCATGAGGTTGAAAGATCATCCGTATCCAGTAGCAACAGATGAGGAGGAACACCAACATTCTTCATCCTTTGCACCCATTCTATCATCTGGACCGGCTCACATACAGTGCAGGCCTCGTACTTCATCATCGTCCCACGGAAATGAAAGGCACAGCCGATCAGCTTGATACCCACTTGGTCTTTCCGATGTGCAGCTCACTCACAGCCCCCCTGCTGCTGAGATCTGTCGGACACTGTCCCCACGGTGACCACCATGGCAACCAAGGTCAAATTGGACACGCTGGATGTGGATTTAATTACTCCAAATCTACTTAACACACACACTCAATCTCTAATCTACTTTTGGTAACACACATACATATTCCTGCATGAATAGAAGTTAGTATTTATGGGAACAACGTGTGTGTGTGTGTGTGTGTGTGTGTGTGTGTGTGTGTGTGTGTGTGTGTGTGTGTGTGTGTGTGTGTGTGTGGCACAGACGTCTCATATACGTATTACAACCTGAAGATACAAAACACATATTTCTGTTATAACTTGCATCCAGGTGACTTTTCAGAGTTGTTGTGTTCAGGTGTGTGAAACGAGGTGAACAGAGGTGAAGCGTGCCTTTTGCGTTCGTGACTGTGAGTGAACACGATGTCAGGAGCACAGGCTGAGATTGTATACATTTCCACATTTTAACAGTGCAATTCAAAAGTATAAATATAGTATAAGAATATGGCAATTCGCCTTTATTGATAGCATACATTTAGGGGGGGAAAAACGAATATCCGAATAATGAAATAGAAACCCGAATAGTTGGCCAACTAACGAATATTCGAATAGTCGAATATTCGGGTACAGCCCTAAATTGCACACATACTCACATTCACATGCACTGACTTATCTCTCCACACACACACATACACACACACACACACACACACACACACACACTAACGCAGGGCATGTGTTTATCCTGTGACCAATCTTAATTGGAGCTGATATTCCTGTCCGATGGGTCCTCCTCTTGTCTCATCTCTTCACCTCCTCCTCCTCCTCCTCCTCCTCCTCCTCCTCCTCCTCAGCCTACTCTACTCGTTTCTTTTTTTGTCCTCTACCTTCCTCCTCTGTGTTTCTATTTTGGCTGAGTTGTGCCGACTTTTCTCTCGTTGTCTACCGGCAGGAGATCCAGAGTTCTCATCAAACATGACCTCCCAGCATGGCCTCTCCCTGCTCGCTCCCTCTCTACTTTCACTTTCTTCTCCCTCCTCCTCTCCTCTGTCTGTCCTTCTCCGGCTCGCCTTTGTTCTCCTCCTCATCAAGTGTGAGGGACAGAGGGTTGGGACCTGCAGCAGGGAGTGCTGCTGAGTGGAGGCTTTGATCAGACGGAGAGCCAAGAAAGGTCACTGACAGACTGTTAGAGCTCATCCTCTGCAGCCTCGAGACGTGAACTGTCGCTCAATCCATTAAACACACACAGTGGAGGGTGTGCATTTTAAAGAAAACAACTTGCTTTGGCTGTGTTCAATGATTCCTCCATTTCTTTTTTAAATCTTTCGATCCACATTCTTACTTTGTTGAAATGACTGTGTTTCTGTTTTGCCGCAGCAAGCTCCAAGTCATTTCTAGAACACATTTTACAAATAATCAACTCAGCTGATTCCACAGAGACTTTCTCCAAGCAGATCAAATACTTTTACAACAGAATAACTAGAGGTTATACAGCAGGATTGCACAATATGGCGGGAAAGACACAGAGCATTTAGATCTAAAGAAACTGTCGAGGTGAAGCTTTCTGAAAATAACTTCTCTCAAAGACATTTTCTCATTGACTTAAAAAAAATCAGATACTACCCTTTATATTTACAAATCGTTTGCTGTTTGATTTCATTATTAAATCCATAAATCTTCGCCATGAATTATTTAACTTGATTGGATAGAATACATTATGGAACACAATCGTGTGAACAGTACCAGTGTTTGATAATGTCATTTCAACATTCAGTTATATAGTAGATAGAAAGGCCACATCTTGAAAGAGAGGCAAACTTTCATTAACACTTAATGAATCCTTAATCAGGCAAGTACAACCCTCACAAATTAATGTGTAACTTAATTAAGATGAGTGGGCTGGAACTGGGATCATTGCCTCTCAACATGAAGCTGCAGCGGTAACAGGTTTATTTCTATGCTTATTTAGGCTTGGAAGAAGATGTTTTGTATCATGATTACGAATGTCTCCAGAGCTAACACTTTTTTACATAATAATTCCAATGATCTTTTCCTCCTTAAAGTCTCTCAACGCCAGCCTTAATAAAACATGTTTGTCTCAAAATGCAACAGTTTACCAATCACATTACATGGCTGATTGTGCACCCAGCCTTATAAAGCATACAGCATCCTTTAGTTTGCAACCTTAAAAGTGGGGTAGGTAATTTTGGAGAAACCAGCTTGAGTGCGCTATAATTTGAAAATACACAGCCGGAACAAATCTGCAACTTCTTTACAGAGCCCCACATGACCAATGAGGGCACGAGATAAGTTTGTGCACAGATGGAAGGCTGACAGGCATGCAGGCCATCCAGGTATTTTAGCCGGGCCGGCTAAAATGATTGTCGTGCTTGTCGTACTTTTTACAGTACTACGGCTTCCACAGATGACATTTTTTAATGGATTTTTTGTCAAAGCACTTAAGATATTCATTGCTATCGGGATGTTAAGAGCATTCCATGGAATATAACAAAAAGTGTATCTCGAGCCGGTTTCTCAAACTTACCTACCCCACCTTTAAGTCCAGAGGAAATTTGCTTTAATAAGCAGGTTCAGAAATATAGATAACAACAAAGAGGCAAAGTTAAAGCTCTGCCTTTCGGGCGACTATCAACCAAGTTCTATACCATCATTTTTCAGCCTGTCCTCCTACAAAAAACGTAAAGTTAGCGTCAACCCTCACGGGGTGAAAACATTATTTCCGGTCTCCACGTTTTCATAATAAAACCGGAAGTATTCCCCTCACTGTCAAATGATTACAAAGTAATATCTGCATTACTCATCCACTAAAAAACGACAGTTTATCCTTGTTAATTACACAATATTGATTGGTTTAAATTGTGTACAATGCTTTTGTGTTTTTAACCTTCGATTCGGAGAAACAAATAGTTTTTTCGGGGTTTAGACAATACAGAGTTTCCGAAGACACTACACTACCCAGAATCCCCAGCTATCGTTTGGGACTACAACATCCGCCTTGCTTTTCAAACCCCGTGATTAGTCCTCAAGCTCTGTGATTGGATGTTGGAGTGGCAGTGCGACAAGTTTACACCGAGCGTCAAACCGCTCTTTGAAATGGAATGGAACCACGGCAGACTATCCAAAACTGGACTTGAACGGCTCCAGCCCAGCTCCCCCCTCCCCCCCAGAACTACAAATGCTGGCTATTGAGTTTTTCGCAACATGTTCTATGGCACGTCTCTACTGGGAATTGTAGTTCACAAGATGTTTTCGTATTTCCCACAATTAGAAGTTGCCAGTATTAAACTGAGTACACCCTGGAGGTTTAGTGGATACGAAACACAGTGGTGTTATCAAATTTAAAACATATAATTAATAACTGGGTGAAAATAGCTTCTGTCCATAATGGGCAGCATTAATATACCCACATGACAGCTAAGGTCAGAAGAGCTTTATTTAACAGCTGGTCTTATGTCTGTGACCCCTCCTGTTGTTCATTGATAAGCCTGAAACATGCACTTGTCAAGGTTCAGAGGCACATTTTGCAAATATGGCAGTAGCCATCGATCATCTTAAGATAAGATAAGATAAGATATACTTTATTGATCCCAAGTTGGAAACTGTTTTTGTTACAGCAGCATGTACTACTTTGTTCTACTCCAGTACAATTCAGAGGTTAACCTGGTATTTTTACTCCACTACATTTATTTTAGTTACTTTGCAGATTCTGATTAATGATGTGAAAGATGATACAAAGAGGAGTTTCTAAACGTTGGCTTCACAAAAGCTGTTAGAAATGGAGAGGAGCGGCCTCAGTGTGTTTTATGTGGAGAGGTGCTCAGTAACGAAAGCTTGAAAATGAATAAATTGGACCTGCATCTCCAAACAAAACATCGGGACAAATCGAAGGATTTTTTCATCTGCAAAGAAGAGTCTTTCAAGAAGCAGTGTTTTGACGGTGGAAAAGTAAGTCACTCATTTTAATCATTTGTTTTGTGTTTTTGTGAGTTTGTCAGGGTCTGTTGTGAAATTGTTTCGTTAATGCAAAGTTGGATGAAATGCAGACTGAGCCCCGGAGCGGACCGCCAGCTGCGCGCTCTCGCGCGTCCTCTACTCGCTCCCGCGAGTCCACTACATTCTGCAGCGGCAGAGAGCGGTGTTTCGAAACAATAACCACAGGAAGATTAGAGGGAAAGTGACAGGTAGTATGAGAAGGAAAGCGAGAGAAAGTATCAGCCGCACGGACGTGACTGCTGCAGTGTGATGCACATAGGAATACATATGGGGGTTATTCCCTATCTTTATTCAAGAGCGTGGTTTTTAAATTTGAGAGCATACTTTATTGATTTCACGTTCAGAATATTTATTTATTTCCCTCAAACCCTGTCCTCACACTCAAATAGTGCCTGCTTGCGCTTAGATTTGCTCTGCTTCTGCTCAAACTGTACGCTTGCACTCAGATATATTGCTGCGCTTACAGGTTTCCTGTGTTCCAGTTTAAAACCTTCTCCTTGCACTCAGGCCTTGAAATGTCTGCTCTCAGATTTCTTCTGTGCGCGCTTGGGTCTTTTGTGCAACAACCCTGTCAAAATCCCTCTGTGGGGATTCCCCACAGTATTGAGTATGTAGTAGCTTTGGATAAAAGCGTCTAACAACTAACATGTAATGTAATGCGCTATAAATGCGGTTGCCAGGTCCACATTGGGTATACAGCGTACGCCGACTGGTATTAAAAATCACCCAATAACCCAGCAATGTTAATGATAATATCTTCTCTAGTTATTTTCAGGCATTCAAAGGGAACAGAGGGGCACTGAGGGCATCCTATCAAGTCAGCCTCCACCAAAAAAAAGTTAATCAGTTGCCAAGTGTTGGAGTTTTCTTTGTCTCTCAGAGTGTTTTAAAACAGCTCTGTTCATTTAAAACTGTTTAAAAAATGTGTGTACATAGTTTTTGATCTAGTGACAAACTTAATGTTGCACTTCTGATAATTTAAATTTGGTTTTACCTGTGATGTACTGAATACACTTGACTGCACTTCAGTTAGTGTTTTGTCCCTTTCTGTTTACAACATGTTTGTTCTTTGTATAATAAACACATGCTTGATTGCCAAGATAGAATTGCAAGTGGCTTCTAATTATAAGATAAGAAACTTTACATAATACTTTTTCTAAA
>NW_011341846.1:0-6177 GCF_000735185.1 Notothenia coriiceps
ATTCCAAAAAATTGCTGAACTGAATCAAAAATAATATTCAACCTGAAAAATGATTTCAAATACTTATTTTTATTTTGAATACATCATTGTATTTTTCAAAGTTCAGGATAAAAACTTGAACTTTCAAATAAATTGTATTTTTTTGAATGATCAAAACTTATGACCCTGAAATAGCTCCATAAGACGGGCTATAACCCTGACTACTTCCAGACGTTTCTGTCATCTGTAGCCAGCATATTATGTTTCAATTAAGCTACTTTGTGTGCCTTTCGTATCATCACCCTGAAACTATTTGATACCTAAAAATGAAAACACTGGTCATTAAAAGGAACATGACGGATATTTATATTTGTATATGGGCTGAACGTTAGCTAACAGCACTTTGCTTGATGTTTACTTTTGTAACTATTTCTTATTCATAATCACAAAACCCTACAATGGAATTTAGTCTACGTGTACATGTTAACCTTGTTACATTATTAGACAACCAGAAAAGGCTACATTTAAGTACTTGCTTTACACTGCAACATAATAGGTCAAAGTTAAAAGCACCTTAAAGATTCAAGAGATGAAAGAATTTAATATTATTTCTAAGGAAGTAAGTATAAAGACATAGTTTGTATGAAAGCAATGAAAGCAGTTGAAGAAAAAAAAGGGTCGGCTGGTATGGACAAATATAATAACTCTGTGGAATAAAATGGGGTTTCTAGTATAAACATCTCAAAAAGAGCTGTTGGATTTTTGGTCTAGTTTTGCATTTGATTTTTTAAAGCGTGGATGGTGTTCTTTTTACGCTTGCACCAGTATTTACTGCAAACATCAGAGCTATTGGTAATCACCTTGTTTTGACAGACAGACGCAACATAAAAGATAGAACGTATTGTGTGCATTTCTTCAGTCTGATTCAAACAGCAGTTAGTTTGATGAAATGCCTCCAATTGTATCTGCCAACAAAAGCAGATTTCTTAAATTATACAGCAGCAAGGGGCTGGTTCTAAAGAAACAGCTACAGTAATCCAAATCTAATTATCCCCTGAGAGCATTTAAAGTCATGCCTCTGAGTGGCTGGCTGACCACCAAAAACATGTTTGAATGAGGATGCGCTGTCCTCCCTTCAGTGCGTGATTCATCGCAGGACAAACAGAGAGGTCAGGCTGGATCTTACTGTACCTGGAAATGTCATCAGGATATCACAGTTCTCGGTGGGCACCATCTTCAGCCAAGACTTACGGGACATAATATAGTGCCTGGCCTGCAGAAGATGCTTGCCAAACAATTTATCTAAAAGGAAAAGAAAGGCAGCAGGGGTTAATAATGTTTAAAATGGTAACAGAGAATTAATATTAAAGAGGGTTAGACAGAGTCTGTTGGAGAGAAATTTGACAGACAGATGGTGATATTTTGTCAGTAAGTTGATCAAGGACACAGATGACAGGTTGGTCATTATTATCGCTCTGCCTCTCATCCCTGATGTTGTGAAAACTCATCTCTTTCGACTCCACTTCGAGCGATAGAATTAATAACAAATAACTTATATACTAATAAAGGACTGGCTTATCTATAGCCAGTTGAGTAGTGCTTGAAATGTTTGGCCCATGAAACCTGATGCACTTATATGATTCTGTTTTCTTCAAGGTTGTATCTTCCTGGTTGAATGTACTTACTGTAAGTCGCTTTGGATAAAAGCGTCAGCTAAATGCAATGTAATGTAATGTTGTTTATTCATCATGTTTTCCTATTGTATTTGCTGTCATGGAAACTTTAGGGGATAAGAAAGAAAGTACAAACAGATCCACGATAAATGTTTAGCCAGCGTGAAGGGTGTTGCATTTGTAATAAGACTTTGAGCAAACGCTGCTAAAAAAAAGAGGATCTGTAAACTGGCTGCTGTGTAAATAGCCATTAACAAACTGGCTTTTCAAGTCTATCTCCAATACTATTACATTTAAAGCAAAGCGGCAGGCCTTCGCAGGAATGCTATCCAACAATGCAAGTTCTGAAGTCATCATTTTTACCGCTTCTTCTCCTTTTACACAACATTTCTCGCTCTTGAGTCGCACTCTCTGTCTCCCACAGACAGAATAGACCCAGGAACTGACCAATCTCTTAATTGTCCCTGATTTGCCTCGACACTCTCTCAAAATGTGTCTGCGATCGGGATTTCACATTCTCCAGCCTAACTACATTATCGCATTACCTACTTTCAGCACGTCTCCTCCTTCTTGTAGATATATCTGACATGCAAACTTCTCTGCCAGACAGCAGCACAGAATCCATTCACAGCAACATAACCATAGATAATGGATGATTGAATATCCATTTGCAGAAGATATACTACAATCTTGTTTTTTCTTTCTTCGTGTAATCAGTTGTGGTAAGCTCAATAGACTGGGCTTACATCTTTGAAGCTTCTTACTTGGGCTGAGCAATACATTATTAAGTTATGGTGATTATCACCTTAAATTGCATCATGTTATTTCTTTTTTAATATCCTCATTGATTGTGATTCAAAGGCAAGCTATTTCTACTCAAGACCTCTCCCATAATTACTTCCTAAATGAAGTCCAACACTTTGAACATCAGCTATACAGCTTGACATATATTACGCTATAAATAAACACAATAAATATTAATCTTGGATATAGATTTTCATATATACTGTATATATATTGAAAGATATGGATTTTTGAAAGTGTATATTTTTTTCTTAGTTGAAGTTGATAATAAATTGCACTCATGGATTTACCAACATTATACATTTGTTGCTGTTAGCTAATATTTACAATTCTAAATAAATGAATATGAACTGAAAAAAATAATTTGTCTCTTACCCATCATTCTGCAATCAGCAGAGAACTAGCATGCAAATGACTGCACCAATGTATACAAAAAAAATTGTTAAAAATCTAATATTTTAAGCTTGATACAAGGTCATATAACACACCTGGTGCATTTAACTTCATGTCTTGCAGTTGGCAGAACAGCATAAGTTTTATCACAGAAAAAAAGGTTTTGTTTAACGATTTTAATATCTTTCTTATATATTTCCTACGTAATATGTTTCAGGCTCACAGATTTGGGGTGTATCATTTTTAATCCGCGGCGATACCAGCATGCAATACACAAAAAGCAGGTAGGCGGCCTAGATAGGGTCCATATCAGACAGACCATTACATATAGACCTGGGGAGGCTACACTGTCTTGGGAATAAACTGGAGTGGAGCATGCAAACTCTCATAGCCAGTTTTTAAACACTTCCATTTACACCTCTAAACGACTGCTAAACATCTAGGGCGAAGCATACAGTTCCAACAAATACTTTTAAATCAGATGTAAAACATGACTTTTAAGTGTAATCATAATGTTTATATCATATTTTAAAGCCAGTGTCACCAATCATGATCCATGTGTTGATGATACACATGTTTGAGATGTTGCCCAAAGGTTTAAAATAGTTGGCGTGAAGTCAAGAAGCCCATTAAAGCAGTACCCGCAATGACATTGCCCAGGAAAAGATTATCAAGGTTAGTCATACAGTATAGTTTCTCCTCTTTGTATTACAAGTAGATGGGCATACAATTCATAATTTCAGGGGCCCATGGAAAGTGCCATTGGTAAATTGAGAGGTCCCACTTAAGTAACATAAATCCCTGTCGAACCTTGTAAAGTTGTTTTTAATTAAAATTGCAGTGCTGCCAAACCTCCAAATGCAATTCCACAAACAACCATAACAGTTATTTGCTTACTCACCACCACTGAATGTTTCTCCTTTGAATGGCTCAAGTGTTCAGCACCTGAGCCAAAACACACACATCTGACAGACATCTGAGCCTGCAACACAATATTTACTCTCTTTAGAGTAGTGTGTTACTGCCCGTCGGGACATGCACCTCTGCATATGACTCCCGCACCTGTGGACCACTAAAGCCTGACTATTCCCGGGCCTGTCTCAATCGGAATGCGCACTATGTATCGGAAAAAGGAAAGGCACCGACATCAAAACCCAATCACTGACGATTGACGTTTAGTCTCATGTGATCATTCAGTTAAGTGTATTAGGCATCAGTGACTGCACCATATTGCCCCAACACAGCAGCTTAATCTATTTTATCCCCATCTTTTCCCCCCAAATCAACACAAATACCCATCTGCCTCAGATCTTCACGGCATAGGCTACTTGCTGGACATTTATTTCTTGTTTTTCCTATGACACTCACTGAGCACCCCGGATGGTGATAAGGCCGTTCTCTGCTGCTGGTTGTTGGTCCTGTCCTGCTGCTCGGCTGGCACCGTCCTCTCCATCCTCTCCCTTGCCCTGTAGCTGTCGTCGATGTGTGCGGTGCTGCTACTGTTTACAGTAGCGTCGGTATCAGCTGCTTCGTCGTTCACCGCTTGCATGGTATAGTGCACAAACACTGAGATGCTGGAAAACCGCACTGCACGGAGCACTCTGTTTTGTATTGCATGGTCGTTGCATGTGAAGGGAACCCTTAGTGTGTCTGATAAATGAGGAGGAGGATGAGGAGGAGGAACATTATCATGGCATCTACACGCTCACCAGTTGGACTCGTGACCGAGTGGTGACGACATAGTTGAGGGGAACACCGCACTCGCTCGCAGGCTACAGGTCTGCAAACACCGACACAGGCACGTGCACACATCAAAGTGGGCTTGAGCCCCTGCCCTTTTTCTTCCTAAAGAGAAAGTGCCGTGCTTTTTTCCCCTTTTTTTTCAATAAATTAATATATATCTACTGCTGTTTGCGCACAGTTTCCCTTTCCAAAAATATGTTGATTGCATACAAAATAAAAATATCAGGTCGGGAGATTAGACTGTGAAGTTCCAATGCTCTCTCTACCTTCCCTCCCCGCCTCCTGCACAACGGTGCGGACATCGGCAGTCACTTCAGACAGACAGCAGCACCTCCCACCTTAAAGTCCCATGTTATGTCGGCTTTTCTTGGCTTGTCTGAAGGTAAGTGGAGATGAAGAAATGACCTAACTGCCAGTGCCTCGAGTTTACAGCTAATTAGCCAAAAGGCAAAAACAAATATAGTTAAAGTAGGGTATGGATAAGTTAGCTGAAGGTTTAGCTAAGGCAATTTTTCATGGGAATACAAGCTAATACTGTGCTTAAAGCCCCTGTCACACTGTCCCGAAATTGACACCCGATGGACACACGAATATGGAATTGTGAATTTCGCACGAAGATGGCCCCGAACCACACACGAAGGCAACTTTTACATTACATTTAAGACATAAAACTGCAACGAAAGTAACACAAACAATTATGTTAAAGTATTATGATACTGTACTGATATTTTCCGACTTTGTTCTTTACTTTCCCCGTCTTTATATGTAGAAGATATTAAGTTTTCTCCGTCATGTTGTTTCCATAGCAACAACAACTTCCTCGCCTTCAAAATAATATATTATATCCTTTTTAGTTTCACAGAACACAAATTGGATTATTTACATAATATGTTTACATGATTTTGTTGTGCAATAAAACAACCAGATGGACACACGATAAAGGAAATGTTCAAATTCGGCTCTGATCGTAGCAACATCGGGCCATTCGTGAGGGCAATTTAAGCCATCTTTGGCATGCCAAAGATTTTGCCACCGCTCCCGAAGTTGCTGCCGGAGCCTGATCAATTCCACCGGCGGTCATACGATGGCTTAAGATGCCCTCACGAATGCCTTACGAAGGGCAAAATGGACACACGAAGTCAACACGAAAATGAACCTTCACAAGGTCCTTCGGCAATGCTTTGTGATGCCAAAGATGTTGCCACCGCTCCCGAAGTTGCTGCCGGAGCCTGAGAAACTCCACCGGCGTCATACGATGGCTTAAGATGCCCTCACGAATGGCCCGATTTTTGTTACGATCAGAGCCGAATTTGAAAATTTCTTTAATCGTGTTCCTATCGGGTGTCAATTTGGGACAGTGTGACAGGGGCTTAAGGGGAGACACTACAGGTGAATACATTCAAATGTGTATAATCAGTGCTTGAATTGGAATAAAAAAGGTGCCAGTAGCACGCATACTCTAAATCAGCAACTGTTTCAAGTCAATTTATTTATACAGCCCAAAAACAAGAATTTGTCTCAAACTCATATAGTATCCTATATTGCTGGTGGGTTTGTCTCTTTACTGTATATTTTAGAAAGGACT
>NW_011341847.1:0-3142 GCF_000735185.1 Notothenia coriiceps
GGCTTACCAGGTCTGTCCAGAGGCTTCCCCCGCCACTCGAGCCAACTCACCACCAGATGGTGATCAGTTGACAACTCCACCCCTCTTTTTACCCGAGTGTCCAAAACATACGGCCTCAGGTCCGATGATACGATAACGAAAATGATCATGGATCTTCTGCCTAGGGTGCTCTGCACTTATGAGCATCCTTATGTTCGAACATGGTGTTTGTTATTGCCAATCCATGACTAGCACAGAAGTCCAGTAACAAACCACCACTCCGGTTCAATACAGGGGGGCCGTTCCTCCCAATCACACCCCTCCGTATATTGGAGAGAATATGTGTAACGTGATGTCCGTGTGGTAAACCCTGCGAGAGAGAAAGGTTTGAGCTCCATAGTGTTTCAGAAATAAAGCTTGAAGTGGTTAGGAGCATAACATTGCATTTAATCACCGCAGCGTTTAGCTGAGCTTCTCCCCGTAGAAATCTCTCTAACAAAGGAAGCTGCGTGATGCTACAAAGGGGCGTGGCTAGCAGCAGCCCTTCCATTTAAAGCAGAATCAGCCTGTTTGCAACAGGGCTGCAAAAGAGAGGTATGAGCAGTGTGAGACATGGCTACAATGGGTGATCTGTTTGGTATTTTAAGCAAAAAAATTCACAGGCATGTTTTGTATAGGTATGGCCCTACAATATATGTTTCAAATATAGCATGATAGGTCCCCTTTAAAGCTCATATTTAGACAAAAAATGAACAGAGCTTATAAAGATGCTTTTTTATGAATAAGACCCCATTCACCAGTGAATTCAACTGTGAACTGCAGCTGTGATCTAAAAGATAATCTCTTATCAAAATGTATTTATCTACTTAAAATAAACGTATGTCCTCAGGTGTGGAAAAATAAAGGTTTGAGAATGTCATGTCTTGAGTTTTAGGATAAGAGGATAAACATAACGGGGAGAAATTGATTTAACAGGAATTTTAGATTTCATCATACAAAATGTCCCTTGAAGCTACACAACCCAAAGATACCTTTTTCCTTCTAAGCAATAGTTAGACATATTTGGAAATTCTGTTATTGCTTTCTTGCCGAGAGATGATTATATTGATACCATCACAACCAAAATGGCATCAATCTTCCTTTTTATCTCTTGTGAAATAAAAGTGTTTCCCAAAACGTAGAAATATTCCTTTAAATAACCCTCAACAAGCATTTAAGGATTTCTAAACATTACATCATTTTTTTAAATCCATCATCTTATACCAGAACAATATACAACCTAGCTGTCGCTCTTGTCAACAGGGTAGTGTTTAGGTGAACCGTTGCAGTAATGATGTTTATAACTGAGATCACTCAGCAGAAATTAATATTAGTCTAACCTCTGTGCGGTTGCTACTGTTTTGGTCAGACATTTCTCATCATATGAATATTTCACACGCCTAGGAATGGACTGACTGACTGACAATGATTTGGTTAAATAAATGTGAAATGAAAGATATGAATAAAATATGCTTATACTTTGAGAGAAAGACAGAGAACATCATTTATTAAATTGAAACAATGTCACTTAACCTGAACACTTCTTTTTTGTTATACCGCCACGGACAAATGAAGTTCATTTCAGTAACTCTCTCTCTCTTTCTCTCCCTCTCCCCCCCCACAGCGTCCCCATCATGCCCACGCTCTCTTCGACTTCGCCCCCCACCACCCTTCGCAGCTACGCTTCCTGCGCGGTGATGTCATCGAACTCATGGACTGCTCTGATTCGCAGCGCTGGAGGGGCCGTTGCCATGGACACGTGGGCCACTTCCCCCCGGAGTACGTCCAGCCCATTTACCACTGCCAATGACGTGACGTGTCAATCAAACACAAACGCTCCCACAGGTGTCATAAAAGGTCTGAACCCCGCCCCCTCACACCGCTCACCTGCTGTGTCCAATCACTGACGAGGAACAACTGAACTGCTCATTATGTCACAGATTCCTTCCATTTCCCCTGTGATGCCACCTGCCAATCACAAGCCTCGTCCAATCAGCTGCTACGAGCTCATCAATCACTTCCACCTGATCCCACAATAAATAAAAGAATATTTGGACCTATACACTGTGGAGAACTCTCACACACACACCAACGGACAAACCTTCACACACACACACACACACCCACCCATCGTTTATAAGAGCTTATAAGCCTAGGTGCAGGCTTAGTAAAAGCAACACACACCTGATGAGGAAGGAAACAAGTGTTTGGGAGGTTGTGAAGGAACTGGCGAGGTTTTTCTCCGCTGAAGATGCCTCAGGATTTGCTCCAGTGGTTGGCACCATTCCCATGAAGAGATCTAGCAGAGAGACACAGAGGGACATTGTGTTGGGAATATTTGGGCCACACACTCTGAGGATACTCACAAAGCCCTCTCTCGCTGTGCAGGAGTGTGTGTGTGTGTGTGTGTGGAGGGGTTTGTGTGTGAAACGTAGGTCTGAACACATGGAAACCTGCAAACTTTAAGTATGTTTACCGTGTGCTAAAGGGAAAGTGTGTGTGTGTGTGTGTGTGTGTGTGTGTGTGTGTGTGTGTGTGTGTGTGTGTGTGTGTGTGTGTGTGTGTGTGTGTGTGTGTGTGTGTGTGTGTGTGTGTGGAGCAGTGAAGGTTACTGAGTGACATGAAGATACTTTGTTTAAAATACACAGCTTCAAATGTACTATGCTCAATTAGTTTATGAATAATTTGTTGGTTGTTTGTTTGTATTTATTCTTATTCATGTGTAATCTTAGAATACATATATTACAAGTAAGATTAAACATTGTAAAAAAGGTTTTGTTTCTGTTGCAACAAATAGTTGTTATGTGATTTACGGTAACAACTTGGACCGATCTTCCTTAACATGTAATGACAAATCATTTCAATAAAGTGATTACATTTACCTCTTTACACTTCGGAGCTTGACGATTATTGTTCAAAAACATTTACATTACTGTCTGTTGATACAAACGTAGGAGCAGAGGTGGAAGAAGTACTCAGATCCTTTAAGTAAACGTATAAATATATGGTCTTCAAATACATTACAAGTCCTGGAATGAAAGTGTTACTTAAAGTGGACCTATCAGGCTATATTTGAATAATATATTGTAGGGCCATACCTATATAAAACATGTCTGTGAAGTTT
>NW_011341848.1:0-6542 GCF_000735185.1 Notothenia coriiceps
GTGGTTAGCATCTGGTGCTAGCTAGCTAAGCTAACGGATATAAGGAGCTTTTTCAACAACAAGGTGGAGGGAGAACTCTCTCCTGTCAGACTGAGAGTCTCGGATAACCTCAGCTCAGGTGAAGTAAAGGACTCTCAGTGTTTAGATAGTTAACTTTAGTCTAGTTATCTCAGTGGGTCTCAAACGTTTTGTTTTAAAAGGGGAGTGATTTGTAAAATATCTATAAAGAAATAGTAAATCTGTTTACAGTTCTGTTTCATATGTATGTTGAGAGATGTATCCATAGATCTCTTCATTTTGCTCTCAAAGTGCACCAGATTGATTCTTTTAACTTCAATATTTAAAAAAAAATCTTCGGGAGCATTGTCAAAATGCAAGATGTGGGGGTGCTAGTGGATCGCCGGAGCTGTTAGATTAACATTAACATGCTTATATTGTAGTTCGAAGTGCAATGCCTTGCGGCCTGTAGCACCGTCCTTGATGGAGCATATGTGTGGGCAGGAAAGGAGTGAGCACAGAGTAGAGCAGTTGTCGACTTTTGTTCTGTTTTATGTGATTATCTGCCTCACCCTGTCAGACTTTCAGTTGCGCGCGCTACTAAAGAGACGTGTTACCATGGAAACCAAACAATGGTGTAGCTGTATTAAAGTCCGAGTGAAAACAGTTGTGTGTAAATCTGATTTTGTGAGAAATTGGGAGAAATGCGGGAGAAATATGACCCCGGGAGGAAACCGGGAGAGGGCAATGAAATCGGGAGTCTCCCGCGAAAATCGGGAGGGTTGACAAGTAGCCTATGAGTTGCAGAAGAAAATTCAACTGTAGCGCTGGTGCATTAATGGGAAACCCTTAAAGTTTGAGCACCCTCTATGAAACGTCAAGCTACCCCACAGCACCCCCTAGAGAAAATCTCTTGCGCCGCCACTGTGTGCACGTACAAGATCAAATAAAATGCAATAAAAAGGAATATAAATGTTGAATTGCAAAGCTTGCAGAGCTCCTTACAGGAAAAGGACAATGCTTAAAATCCAAATGAACTTCATATTTTCCATCTAGTTTTGATAAGCTTGCATTGACATCTTCATTTAAAGCGTCCGAAAAGCATGTATTCTTAAAACCTTACAGAAATCCTGAAGAACAGGCGCCGACATCAACCAGTTTATTACGATAACTAAACATCTGTTGTCTTCAACTTGTTAATTACTGTTTATTTCAGAAACCGCAGCCTGAATGCCTTCAGATGCAGGAAAACAGCTTGTATTGCTTCCACAGATGTACGAGGAAGTGTGGGATCGTTCACCCGGAGACACAAACATCATTTAAAGCACTAAAACATTTGATCGCATGTGATTCCCCTCCGCCCGACACCACACGTCCTCTCTGATCCGCTGCGATGGAGAACAGAAATACCTCACTGCAAAAATCTAAAATCTATTTTCTACTCGTTACACTTGATATAAGACTTAATAACGTCAGTCTTGTTACATCTTATTTTAGAGGAACATCTCCACTAACATCAGGAAACAGAATCTAAGCATTTCTGGCTTTTCTTGTTACAAACTCCCTGATTCTGGTCAAATATAATTCAAAAGAAGTTTTCCCAGATAAACACAAGATCTCATTTAATCATCCCATCTTTACTTCAAGAAATCTCACCGAGACATTTTGCTCTTGTAGATTTGTTCACCTATTAAAAGAGAACACACCTTGTTTTTCTCACTTTTGCACAACAGCTACTGATGTCCTTTCCTCCGGCGTCTGAACACTCAGCTCTTTCACAGGTAGCAGATAATTGGAATCTGCGCTCCATAAAGCGGCCGCTGCTCATAAATATCCGCGTTAATGAAGGAAATCGCCGCGCCGCAAATAAGTTACTTATTTCCTCATTACGTCGGTTCATTTGAACGCCGACTCTAAAACGCTCCCTCACTTGTTTCCACATGAGCCAACGGGAGGGCAAACAGGAGCATGGCGGACAGAGAGTGGACAGACATTTGGAGGAAATGCTTAAGAGAAACTGATAAATGATCCATGGACAAAGTTTCTTTAGTTATATTTAATAAAGTAATAAAGAAAGTCAATATCCGAGTGAGATCGATCTCACATGCAGGAACAGAGCAGCTTCGCCCTCAGAGGACAAAGACGTTCTGCTTAGAGTCACATTATATATTAGAGAGAACATATACAACCGGTCCCACACTTAAATGTAGGCATTATCTAAACTCCCCTTTAACCTTTTGTAAATCCAGCTTTTACACTTCCTGAAAGGTCAACCCTAAACATATGTCTCTGTTAAACTCAGGACTACAAATAATATTTAAACGAGTAAAAGGCAATCAGAGTATAAAACATAATCTATATATATTTTTTTAGGGCGTTCGATATTAAGTAGGTAAATTAACTCAAACACGTCATCCATCTATCTTCTCCCGCTTATCCGTGGACGGGTCTCGGGGGTAGCAGTTCCAGCAGAGAGCCCCAAACTTTCCTTTCCCTGGCCACATCAACCAGCTCTGACTGGGGGGTCCCAAGGCGCTCCCAGGCCAGTGAAGAGATATAATCCCTCCACCTGGTCCTAGGTCTACCCCTTGGTCTCTTCCCAGCTGGACGTGCCTGGAACACCTCCCTAGGGAGGCGCCCAGGTGGCATCCTAACTAGGTGCCCGAACCACCTCAACTGGCTCCTTTCGACGTGGAGGAAGAGCGGTTCAACTCCGAGTCCCTCCCTGATGACCGAACTTCTCACCTTATCCCTAAGGGAGACGCCAGCCACCCTGCGGAGAAAACCCATCTCGGCCGCTTGTTCCCGCGATCTCGTTCTTTCGGTCATGACTCAAACACGTCATGTTACAATTATTTTGCTGCTTGCTACAAAAGGAAAACTTGCGCGGCTCTCATGTCAGGGGCTCTTGAGTGGAGTGACATGCAGGCTCTGAGTCTGCATGCACAGCAAACAGCTGTTTCAGATGCCTTTGCCGGTGTTACTCCATATGAGAGAGGTTCAAAACGGCACAAAGGAGCTGGTGTATAGCTGTTCTTAACTTTATTTTGATAATGTTGTTTAAAAGGGCGACTGTGGCTGTGAGGGAGTGTGGTCGTCTTTCAACCAGAAGGTTGTGGGTTCGATCCCAGCCCCTGCAGTCAACATGTCGATGTATCCTTGGGCAAGATACTTAACCCTGAGTTGCTCCCGATGGCCAACGGTGTGTGAATGTGTGTGAATGTTAGGTCCTAGAGTAAGGTACACTGCTCTGTATGAATGGGTGTGAATGGGTGAATCCTAACATTCACACACATTCACACACCGTTGGCCATCGGGAGCAACTCAGNAAGGCCCACCAGCGCAGAAATACCCGGCGTGAAAACACGTGTTTCCCGTGTTATGGAGGTTATTCTCCTATCTTTATTCTTTCGTGCTATTTCAATTTGAGAGCATCATTTATTGATTTCACGTTCAGATTTTGTATTTCTTTCACTCAAACAGCGCCTGCTTGCGCTTAGAGAGACTCTGCTTCTGCTCAAACGGTACGCTTGCACTCAGATATATTGCTGCTTGCACAGATTTCCATTTCAAAATCCCTCAACCAATAGGAGGCCAAGTGCCAGCAAGGAGACAACACTTCACCTGGCCTCCTATTGGTTGAGGCATTTTGAAATGGTGGTTCCACAGAAAAAATCCAAGAATGAGCAGAAATCTGAGAGCGGACATTTGACGAGCGCAGCCAGCGCCCAGAAGCAGCCTGAGTGCAAGGAGAAGGTTTTAAACTGGAAAACAGGAAGTCTGTGCAAACAGCAATATATCTGAGTGCAAGCGTACCGTTTGAGCAGAAGCAAATCTAAGTGCAAGGACAGGGTTTGACTGAAAGAAATGCTAAATCTCAATCTGAACGTGAAATCAATAAATGATGCTCTCAAATTGAAAGAACACGCTCATGAATAAAGATAGGAGAATAACCTCCATAATGAAGTCCTGTTTTCACGCCGGGTATTTCTGCACTGGTGGATCTTGTTAACAATACCGTGTGACTGTCACGTTTGAAGGGAAGAAATTGCAATATCTTCACGTCTCCCAGCGTGGTGAATCGTAACATCTTCACGTCTCCCAGATGTTGCGTGGTAAATCGTCACATGTTCACGTCTTGCCGTTGTAAGGGAAACTTCTACAGCAATGGAGAGTCAGGACTCAGAGAGACACGAGGAGAGTTGGAGTTATGATGTCAAACACTGGTAGTTTATTACAAGTCAACGGCCGGAGAATACATATCACAAGTCACAGCAGCAAAAGGTTCTGACTGCACGGGTGGGTTGTCATGTCAATTCTGCCCAGCCTATCTCTCGATAGACCTTTTAACTAGTTTAAAGAGGGTCAAATCCACATATTGGGGATGGGCGTAAACGTCTGCAGACACAGGAGATGTCTCTCACCCCCCCTGTGCCCATCATGTCAGGCCATAAAACCTAGTATCAACATACGACTGCATTAACACATTCCTTACGGGAGATTAGAAGCAGGGATGGTCGTAAATGTCAACACACAGAATAAGGTTAAATATCTTAGGAGTAAGGAAGAATTATTCTTTGACACTTAGGAGTAAGACAGAAATATTCCCTTACAGCCGTGATAGCCGGGTTGAACATATAGGAAGTTCTGGGCCGCTCACTAGAGGTTTATCGCCTCATAAGTTCAGTTAGAAGTTAGCAAAGACAATCAAATGTAGGTAAATGAAGCCTGATACTTGAAACACACCAACCTTCATCACAGCTCTAAATAATGTTTACTTTATTTAGTTTGCAGCTCATGACTAAACACAGAAACTTCAGATTGCTTATACAAATATTTTGTATGCAAAAAAGTGATTGGCTTATTGATTAATACTGTGATATATATTTGTACATATACATTTAATAAGTACAATATATGACACGCACAAGTTTAATTTGTGGGCCATGTTTCATTATACGATTTTATTTAGCTGAGGGCCGTTTCAAAAGGGGAGTCTGCTTTAGTCTCGTTTGCACAGAATTGACGCTAAGCTGGCGCCAATATTTCATTTTCAAAACCAGTAATGAACCGGCTGAAGACAGCTTGTTTTAATCATCGTAATAAACTGGTTATGGTTCTTCAGCTTTTCTGTACAGTAATCCTCTAAGGTTTGAAGAAAACATGCTTTCTGGACGCTTTAAATGAAGCGTTAATGCAAACATATTAAAAGTAGATGGAAGTAACGTTTTTTTTGTAATTATTCAGTGTTCTTGTATTTTAATGTTATTTTTTACCTTGGGACTGTGTAGAACAGTATTTCGATATTTCTGTGTACAAACATATTTTGAGATTGACAATAAAGTTGACTTTGACTTTTGAAAACATGAAGTTCATTTTGTTTTTTGCTTTAGACTTTCCCCTCAAGCCTCAAGGACTCTACGGGAGTCATGTCTCTTTATTTGGTGGTGTTTTGTTCGACTGAGTAGATCCTGTAGCTGTGAGAGGAAGAGTGTGTGCTTTGAAAGGTCTCTGTTCGAGGTGTGTGTGAAAAGGTGTCTCAGTCAGAAGGAAAAGCATTATGTGCTTCGAGGAACCCTCTCTCTCTAAGAGTCTGATTTCCTCTCGTTTGCACAGAATTGATGCTAAGCTAGCGCCAATATTTCATTTTCTACAACAGAAGAGAAAGGACATCATTTTGACAGAGTTTCAGAATCAAATTGAGTTGAGCTGTTGCCAAGAGCCTTTGTTGCAGTTTCACAAACAAATGGTAGCAGTTTGGTGCAATGCGTTGCTTTAGTCCAACGTCAGGAGCCCTCTTCTCCAGAGGCCTTTTTAGTCTGGTTTGCAAAGATTTGATGCTAAGAAACGTTTCATGTTTGACTACAGAACCAGTCAGTACATAAAGGATCTGGAGTTTGGTTTCAGAGTCAAATTGAGTCGAGCTGTTTCCAAGAGCCTTTGTGGTAGTTTAACAACACGAGTCGTGTAACCTGGAAAGGAGTCTGCATTTTAACGCTTCCATTTCCCTCGTCTTGAAGTCAAAACCTTTAAGGTGTATTTGGTGGTTGAAATAAGATCTGTGGTTAACACGAGCTGAGGAGGTTTTAATCTTTTGTTCTACGACATGAAACAAGTCAGTAAACACCCCACTGGAGGATTTTAAAACGGTGGTTTCTAACTACCGTAATTTTCGGACTATAAGGCGCACCTGAATATAAGCCGCAGCAGCTAAATTGAATGATGTGTACATATATAAGCCGCACTGGACTATAAGCCGCAGGTGTTTTAATGTTTAATTACCATATGTAAGGGTTCGTGCACAGAGGGGATTGTCGGGAAAGAGATGGCTGTTTGAGGAAGCTCCCATTTATTAACATTTCAACAAACAAGTTGCATATTTGCATAACGTATTCAAGTGTTACCATTTAGTGCAATAGTAGCTACAGAACATGTGCTGTGTAAACTGTACTGTATCACATAGCGTTTCAGACACACAAACTTTTCAACTTTCAAACTTAAACGGCTCCCAGCGCACGTACCGGCAGTGATCTACAGCAGTGGTT
>NW_011341849.1:0-2211 GCF_000735185.1 Notothenia coriiceps
TACGGGATTCCGTTGACGCGCGAGTAGCGAAGAACCGCAGCATTGTCCTCCACACACACACACGCACACGCGCACACACACGCACACGCACACGCACACACACACACACACACACACACACCCACACACACACAGTTAAGTGGCCTTCTAACTGTAACTTCTGCTGATTAGCAATGTATTTATATTTCTGAACACAGGGAGACACGGACTCTTTAAAAGGAGGAAACATTATTTTGAATACTGGTTGTTTAAAAATGTAAAATGTATAACAAACTTGGCTAAACATTGCATTTAAACTGAATCAATGATATGTGAAACACAGGGTCCCAACGCTTATACTTAAATATATCTCACTTAAATATCCTATAACTGTTACATACTGAAATATATCATTATATTTAATTTATTTTAATTAAATATATTTAAATCATTCATACAAATATTAAAATACTATATACATTTTTAAATATATATACAAAAATTGAATAAATTCAGTTTTAACGTTTTACCTAATATTATTTGGAAAATGTCTGAAAAAATATCCCCAAAAACCAAACAATACTTGCAAAAAGAGCAACTCAAATGTTGTAGATTAAACAATGCATTAAATAGCAACAGCGTGCATCTCCTATGATATGGACTTCGAATCAGGGGATAGCAGCAAGTTCGAGTCCCACTGCAGTCAGCATGTCGTTGTGTCCCTGAGACACTTCCCCCCAACTTGCTCCTGTGGGGATTGTCCACAGTATTGAGTATGTAAGTCGCTTTGGATAAAAGTGTCTAATAAGTGTAATGTAACATATCTCTAACGTGTTACAGGTGTTCTGCACCACCTTTTCACTTAAGGAGCCCCCTCTCTATTACTGAGGGAACTGTTGACAGAAGTGAGAGATTGTCTGGAGGATTTCTCTACCTAAAGTATTTCTGTCGTGAGATGGTTCACGGTTGAGGCTGGAGAGGAACCACTCTGCTCTGAAATGAAGTTTATCTGTGAGTTGAAGACGGCCTGCAGCGTTTATCTGATCTTTGACTTCAACAACATCCTGCAGACGCTCAACCGCTGCACGCTGGAAACTGCATCGTCACAGAAAAAAGGCTGTTTTTCTGAAGAAGAGCTTGTGTAAAGTTGACTTTTTAGAGATAAATGGTTCTCACGGGAAAATCTACAAACATAACGTGATGAATACGATCTGCAGATTACACCGACATCAAGGAGGTCAAAGGAGCTCAATCTTAGACGGCAGTAAAGTGCTTTTGAAGCCTGGAAACATTTCTGGAAAGATATCTCAAAATGTATGAAAATACATAAAATATAAATAGTGAAATATATCTGAAAAATGTCTGAAAAATTTAAAAAATCCCAAAATGGCAGAAAGAATAATCCAAACAATTGTGAAATATGTCCCAAATAATATTTTTAAAACATTTATCTGATTTATGACTTCATAGTATTATATTTTATTTTATTTATTGTAATGGTTTATTTGGTAGGGACATTGCACTTTAATGAACACTTAAAACAATAAATGTGCCAAGCGTAAATATGCCGGATTTAGCTTTGAGCTACTTTCCATCCGCAGTCCCTCACATCAAACATTAAGAACATGACATTTACAAACATAGCAGATACAAATACATGAAATACAAGAAAAGTGCAAAAGAGCAAGAGCAGAATACACAAGTATTTATGACATGGCCATACAATATAACAGCAACGACATATAAAGTGCAAGAGGAGATACCCCTGTGTTAAAGTGCATTTAGCGGTGATCGCACGTCTGTTTGTTTCTCAACCATTCTTTGAGTTGACCTTTGAAGCTATTGAGAATGGGACAATCCCGTATCTCAGCTGGGAGGCTATTCCACAAAGAGCTGTCTTTAACCTGTTAAGCCCCAAGGTCCCCGCCGGCGGGACCCTGTTTTTTTTTTTCAGGACACTGTGTCTCAGGGGATCTTAATATTTAAGTACCTATTAATGTGTTATACCAGATTAACGGAAATAATCTCAGCTAACTGACGATACAAACCATTTTTACCAAAACAAAACACAAGTCTCATAAGAAGCATCTAAATGACCCCTTAGCGAAAAATGCTAACGGACATTGGCACAGAACTCAAGATAAAAGTACCCTTATTACTTATCGTAGCTGCACATACAAGATCTCCGATTAAAGCTGAGGTTCCACAGATTATTTAGGTATATAGTATCAT
>NW_011341850.1:0-3266 GCF_000735185.1 Notothenia coriiceps
AAGTACTGATACCAGAAAAATGTACTCAAGTACAGTAACAAAGTATTTGTACTTCATTACTTCCCACCTCTGGCTATGATGCTAACGTGCCTAAAAAAGCATTAATTGGCCGATTGAACCTGAGCCATTCTCATCTTTACTTATAGTGGACATTTCTAAGATTATACCTACACATTTTTTACATTTCATACCTAACTCTTGCGCTGTGGCTGGACCATCTCAGCAGGTCTTTATACCTTTGATGTCTCTTTGACATTGGGTCCATTCCTTTACAGGAGAACAATGTGTATATATATATATATATATAGTATATACCTTTGAAATGAAACCCAACGTTACCTAGATTCTATTTACACATTTCTCTAGATTTAAAGAGTGTGGAAACATTTGTGAATTACAGCCGGTCCGTCTTATACATTCGATGGATTCATGCAACAGTCTCGCATTTTCGAAAAGTCTGTCAGGCGGAGGTAACACCCATTTTATGACGTCATCTGGGGGATCTGACGTCATGTGGGGGATCATAACGTCCTCCTCAACAACGCTCTGCTAGCGGAAAAGATCAGACTGTAGAATGCTCGAAATGAACCAATCAGCATTGAGTATTCAACTAGTGTTAGCATGTTAGCATGATAAAAAAGTGCTAACGTGCAGTCAAATAGTTGATCTAATTAATCTAATTCGTTGTTTGGAAAACTTGATCCTAAACCAAAGAATTTGACAAAATGACTTACTGACTTAAGCATATTACTGTTGGGGAATCAACAATGTTATTGGGATTCGTCCACTGGGGATCATAAATGTATTCCAGTATGTCATCCATTGAGCTATGATGCTAAAGTGGCTAAAATGGATATTCCCAAGATTATACATCTTTTTACATTTGATACCTAAATCTTCCTCTGTGGCAGGACCATTACAGCAGGTCTGTCCCATGTCTCACATTTTCTAAATACAAACAGTGTTATAGGTGTTCCGTGCTAATCAATACACATTTAAGGACTCTGCCAGGCGAGGTAACTCCCATTAAATAAATGTCCGTGTGTGCAGACGTGTACAGTTGACTGGCTGGCTGGCCTGTCGGTTTATTTATCTGCCAGTCTGCATTAAATCAGCCCTTTAGCGTGGCCACCATCTTAATGGAGAGGCTGCAGAAGACACAGGTGTCCCGCGCTGCCTTGACTGAACAAGAAGTGACTGCAGTCTTATGCTTCGTTGCTCAACCTCTCCCGGAGCAATATCCAACAGATTGCACACTCGGCATGCACAGATTTACAGCAAGTACACACATTTCTTACAGCACGCATGCACGGTAAATCTGAGGCATGCCGAGTGAACACCAAGGACAGAGAAAAGGCCTTCGGGGGAGTTTGAGTTCACGGTGGGATCGCATGAGATCTACAACTCTGTTCACATGTGAGTTGCAGCTTAAAATATGGACGACCTTTAAATGAATGTAACAGATGCTCAGAGCGCCATTTATCATTGTGAGAACATGTGGAAACTGCAAAACAATACAAACATTTTATATCACAAAAGTGCCATTACAATAAAGTCAGGGGAAATCATTTCACACGGAGGATGAACTGTGATTAATTCAGGGCGTGTCCTGCCTTTTTCTCTAACGACATCATAACCATCTGCTACTAGCAAGACATGACATTGCCATAGGGCTTAGCTGTATTTTGCGTTTATTGCTAATATGTTTAGCATGCTTAGATGCCAAACTATGGTTGGTAAAATTATAATCGTTATACCTTTTAATATTCTACATTCCTTGGCTTTCACATTAGACGTTTTCAAACAAGTTGGAGAGGATGAACGACTAAAGAATCAGGTTTGGAACAAAGAGGTGTTCAAATCTGCTCCAAAAATGCGTCAGAAAATGTGATCCAGTAGCCACCAGTTTTTACTATAATAATAATAATAATAACAATAATAATACATCGGATTTGTATAGAGCTTTTCTTAATGCTCTAACACACTTTACATACAATCAGAACAGAAGCAATACAAATAAAACAAGAGGGAATGAGTCCCCAGACTTAAATGAGTCAGCATTTGACCACTTCCTGTCCCCTTATCTGGAAGTCAATGTGTTGTGTTAGCATGCTAATGAGTTCACGTTAGCATGCTAAAGTGCTAAACTATGGTTGGTAAAATGGTCATCTTTATACCTTTTCTTATTCTACATTCATCGGCTTTCACATTAGACCTTTTCAGAAGATGAAGAGAGGATGAAAGACCAAAGAAAGTGGAAAATATAATACCTGCTTAGCATCACAATATTGTAACTGTTAGCATGTTAGCATAATGACGTTTAGCTCAGGTTATTGCTGCTGCTCCTATGTTCAGTGACATTGTTTTCAGAGTAACAAGGTGGCCTATATGCAAGTGGACTATAGGGAATACAGAACTGCAACTTCACTGTAAGTAAACATAAACACGTTAAATGAGTCGTGTGCAGATGGTTTCTCTTCTGCGCAGAGCCACGCCATCCAGTATTCGGCCATAATGTATGTGCATAGTAGCATATTTGCATTACCTTGTTGTACCTTGTTCATCTGAGTTAAACAGCAGATGGAGGTCCCACATGTGCACAACATACTGCACTGTCTGGCTCAGGCATAGGGTTTTTAGAACTGTGTGTGTATATAAACGAATAATTATTAATCGGGAAGCGTTATTAATATACTGCTCAAATAAAGTCCAACACATCCAACAATACATCTTTAAATGAGGTCTTGACTAGTCTTCAATCTCACTTCCACTGTCCTGCCTTTTGTGTGCATATCATGTCAAATGTATCTCTGAGCTCTTAAAGGTATTGTATTTTCACTTCCATGCATCATTTGTATTGTTTTTGATATACAACAAACTCTTCAAATCCCTTTAAGGCTTAAGCACATGCAGATACATGCCAACCATACTTGTCAACTCTCCCGATTTTCGCGGGAGACTCCCGATTTCATTGCCCTCTCCCGGTTTCCTCCCGGGGTCATATTTCTCCCGCATTTCTCCCGATTTCTGACAAAATCAGATTTACTCAGGACTGTTTCCACTCGGACTTTAGTACAGCTACACCATTGTTTGGTTTCCATGGTAACACGTCTCTTTAGTAGCGCGCGCAACTGAAAGTCTGAGAGGGTGAGGCAGATAGTCACAGAAAACAGAACAAAAATCGACAACTACTCTACTCTCTGCTCACTCCTTTCCTCCCCACACATATGCTCCATCAGGGATGGTGCTACAGGCCACAAGGCATT
>NW_011341851.1:0-3396 GCF_000735185.1 Notothenia coriiceps
TATATTAAATGCTTTGAACAATAAATACAATACAAAATTAATCTCTGGAAGCCGTAGCGCTGTAAAAAGCACGACCAATCATCTGAGCCGGCCCGGCTAAAATAACTGGATGGCCTACCTGCCTGTCAGCCTGTCAGCCTTCCATCTGTGCACACATTTATCTCGTGCCCTCATTGATGTGCGCGTTCGTCTGTGTTGGAGGAGGGAATCTGTAAGGAAGTCTGTTGGAGGAGGCATATTTTTTCCGGTTGTGTATTTTCAAATTCTAGCGCACTCGAGCTGGTTTCTCCATTCTTACCTACCCTACCTTTAACTCTTTTTAGGGTGCAGCTATATGTTTTATTTATTTCAAAGTGGGCCCATTTTAATAATATTTTTTTTTCCTTCAAATGTGCAGAGGACTCCCCAAGTGCTGTTTTTAATTTATTTTAAAGTAGGCCTGTGTATTATTTTTAATTCTCCTTATAGGAGTTCTTTGTTTCTTATTAGAGGTTAACAGTTTTATATAATGTAATAAATAGCCTAATAAATGCAAAAAAAACTGTAGTTTTTGTCTGATATAGCAATAAATACAACTTTATTAGCTATCAAGCTATGAAATATGTTTTGCGGCTCCAGACAAAAAATGTTTGGGAAAAAGGAGCAAAATGGCTCTTTTGATCAAAAAGGTTGCAGACCCCTGTGCTAAACAAAGGGACTGATTTAACTAGTGCAAGGGCTTGTGTTTGGTTTGCTTTTGTTTCATTGAAGACAAGTGCCGGTATCACATCTGTTTTCCTCTGGTTTTCTATTTATAATTTGGTGGGTTTGGACGAAATTGATGGGGTTTGTAAACATTTCTCCTAACTGAAGAGATTTTCAATAAGCTGCAGGTTTCCATCTCCACCACTAACACTGCTCTAACGATTCTCATTCGGCTTTAACCCGTTTCTCTCAGCAGTTACATTGTAAGATTAGTCTAGGAAAAAAGGGCACCTAAACTTGTCCATGGATTATGTTTACTAATACGCATCTCCATTTGGACTTCAGAACATCACTTTGATTATTTTCCATCAGATGAGGTCGTTTTGTCGTGGTGGCCCTATGGCACAAATGAGAGCCGTTTCCCTGGGGTCTGGCACAACAATGTAAACGCATCAAAATTGTTTTTACACCTAGCTAGCCACACCTTCAATATACAGAAAAAATTATTCTCTCAAAGTATTTTCCATAAAAAATAAATAATAAAAAAGGCATTGTGTTAACAAAAAATGTAACGAAAATAAACAACTTTTTTAACTTGGAAAATAATCTATATGATTGAAATGGCAGCTTTGGGAATTTTTGTCTGGGTTTATATTTGTTATAAATGACACTGCAGAATTTATTTTTTACATGCATCAAAATTAATGTTGCTATTCATTGACATTCAATTCCCCCTGGCATTTAGTATACCACCAATTACATTTTCATTTAATAACTAGGGCATGTAATAAAATATTTGGGTGTGAGGTAAAAGAAAATGAAGCATAAAGGATAAATGAATTGGCAAAAGCTGGATTTGTATACAAAGCAGATTTATTGGATTTGTGTTATGACAGATATTTCAGACATTTAATGTATAAAAGTGGAAGGCTGAGAGCCAGGAATTACAGTACTGCGAGTTCAGGCACATGGTATGTCAATGTAGCCTATTAGTGTTAAAGCTTTTAATGATCTCTATTTACATACTGTGTAGCTGCTCCTGTTGAATCAGGAAGGACACATTTAGTTTGATATCATGGATAGGTTAATAATTTATCTAAAATCATACAAGTCTTCAATCTTTTTAACAATACCTATTAGTTGGCTACCTCATTGTAGACGTTATTCCGTAATCACACTGCAATCAAAGAGTAGCTGGTCTCTTTTGGAAGGTCACATCCAAAGAGACATAATTTGAAATGACATCTCAGTTTATATACACTCTAAAATGATGGAAAGCCTATGTCTACAGAAATGGCTGCTAATGGTGAAGATGTAACAGTGGAAAGAAGTGTTCAGCAACATTCAGGCCTCAGGGAACAAACGCTGGTACGCTGAGTGAGTTTTTTATCCATGGAGGAAAACAAACCACTCTTGCTGATGAGGTAGAGAATATCCTTCCTATTGATTCCTTCTCCAAAATGTTGATTCTCTGTCTGTTTGGAAAGCCTAGTAGGCCTGGCTTGAAATCGTTTTGGAATGATCAGCTGACTCCCAAGGTTCAGGGGTGATCAGATGGCAGACTGAAGCACGGTAACGTTAGTTCCTTGAATGAGGTTTGGATCTTGCCCGTCGATTAGAGCGTCCCACTGATCGAAGTTCTTATGTAGACCTGCGAAATCCAGAGTTCAAAAAGGGGCTTTAACAAATGATACACCTGAGACACTAGATGGGGTTGTGCGTGTCCGTACCTAGATGGCGCTGCAGGAAGGCTAGTGTTGCTTGGTTACACAGGTCCATGGCGATCTGCGAGCCGATCTCTCCCTTCAGCTTCATCAGCTTGCCGATCCAGTTCCCCGTCAGGAAGGTGAAGTCCGGGAAACTCTGGTGGACCGTGCCTCTGCAGAGGGAACACATTGGGTAAGGAAACAACACACTTTTACAAGGGCTGTTAATGCATTAACGCTGGAAATTCATCTGGAAACATTAACGCATTAAAAAAACGTAACAGAACAGAGTTTGACCCCAATTTCCTCCCTTAATACCAGCATGCTTACTTGTCTTTGGTATCCTTTTTTAATGCTAAATTGTTTCTTAAACATACTTATTTTGTATTATCCTTATCCTATACCAAAGCAAATTCCTTGTATGTGTAAACGTACCTGGCAATAAACTTGATTCTGATGGATTTTGACCATGAATCGCAAAGAATTCATGGAAGCGGACTTGCACACGCTACATGTGATGCACCGACTGGAGACCACTGGACATCAGTGTGAACCATCACTACCACGCTGTAACAGCACACCTGCACTTGTTCGCTTTAGTTGTGATGAAAACGGAAGAAAGGCCTTTTGACAAGCCATCCTCCAGTTTCTTGAAGATATACGGGAGTGGGACATATTGGACAGATAGCGCTCGGCTCGCAGTATGATAGTGTCAGCAAGGTTACTACATCAGGACAAAAGCCACCAGACTCAGAGACAGTTTAATTCCACAGGCAATAAGACTATTAATCACCTGAACTCTGTAAAGTGCCTCCATAAACATTCATCTGTTGCATCTTGCCATATATTTATATATCATATTCCATTTACGTGTACAGTATAAAGACTCTTCTTGCACTATTTCAACTTTATTTGTATTTACTTGCACATCTTTCAACATTCTCTTGCACTATTTTATTTCTTTTCTGTTATTTATTTCACAATTGTATTGGTTTTATTTGTTTTA
>NW_011341852.1:0-3824 GCF_000735185.1 Notothenia coriiceps
TGTGTGTGTGTGTGTGTGTGTGTGTGTGCGTGCGTGTGTGTGTGCATGTTTGCGTGCATGCACATTTGTCTTTCTGTGGGTGTGTGCTGCCTCATATTTAATCAGCGCAGGTTCATGGCTTTTATGCACGCTATTATGCTCCAGTGATAAAACGCTTTTCCACAGCCCATCAACAATGCCTTATCAAAGCCCTAATCACAAACCAGACTGCAACAGCCGGCTAAACCTGAACGCACACTGACTCCGCGATAACGCTGCTTTCCAGTCCTACAAATCCTCGAGGACCCCCCAAGTCAACTCAGCTAAAACCTTATGTTGTACTGTAACTGCCATTATCAAACAGGCTTTTCAGAAACTTCTTAAGAGGACATAAATATAGATAATGGATACAAATTGGACCAGGGACCCTCATCTGAGAAAGTTTTGCACAAAAGATTCTTATCTCAGAAGACTTTTGCTCTTAGAATGTATTTTACACAAAATTGCAAGCAGATGGCAGCCAGCGAGGACGTTTTAGTGATTGATGCAATGCTGCAGCCCTGTTCTCACCAGCCTTAAGAGGAATTGTTTGTGTGATTGTGGGGCAGTAATGCTGGGTAGTTGAAGTAATAGGGGAACTCTATTGTGCAAATTGGGCTACTCAGGGGTCTGCAAAACGGCGCCTGAAGCTCACTTGACTGGGAAATGTTTTGCTGACCACGTTTTTATATTTGTCCAACCTTTTCTCAACCATCATTTAGAAACCGTTGTTACTTTTCCCCCAACACATGTCATGGAAATGTGCAAGCAGACAAACTAAAGGCCCGGACACACCAAGCCGATTTTGGCCGTCGGTGGGCGTCATGGCGACGAGTGTGTCCTACGCACCGTCGT
Organism: Notothenia coriiceps; assembly: GCF_000735185.1. NCBI lineage: Eukaryota > Metazoa > Chordata > Actinopteri > Perciformes > Nototheniidae > Notothenia > Notothenia coriiceps. The sequence continues at coordinate 874 of NW_011341852.1, forward strand.
GTCTTTTCAGCCGTGCCGACACCTTTTCGGCCGAAAACCCACAGATTCAACATGTCGAATCGGTGGGCAGTCGGCCAAAGGCTGTCGGCAAAAGAAATCACTCTGATTGGCTGTTCAGCTTAGCGAATCAGTGCATGAGAAGCAAAACGGAAGTGAGGGACCCAAACAAACTATTAAGAAGGCAAATCTGAGATTTCATTTAACTCCAGCTCTCGACACAGGTTCGGGAAAGCCCCATGAGCTTCTCGCTGTAGAGTGAACATGGAACACGCTATTTGTTGTTTGTTTATATCACGCTGTCTGTTCTTCTTCTCTCGGTCATCACGGAGTCTGTTCTTCTTCTCTCGGTTATCACGCAGTCTGTCTTCCGGTTGTTGCCTCTTTTGAATGACGAATACACACTACCGCCGCCTGCTGGTAAGGAGAGTTATTGCCACTCACGCATGCGCAGTTCGTACGTGCTTCTTGGCCGTTCGCCTGAAGTCTTTGCGGTGTGTTCCAGTGCGACGCATGGCCAAGACACAGAGACGCTAGGCGACACAACAGTTGGGGGTCCGTCTGTGTGAGTTCTTTGGGGTCAGCTTGGTGTGTCCGGGCCTTAAGACTGATAACACAACTTTCTTTAGGGTATTACGAAGTCTGATTTATTTTACAATCATTCCTACTGAATAAACATTTGTGTTTTCTTATGCCAGTCTAGCACATTTGGTCTGCTCATTATGTTATTTTGCTTATAAACTTACTTCCAAACTTGACCTCAGGTGGAGGAGCAGAGGCTTGTTATTGGAAAGACATTGACTTTCAGTTTGTGGTTTGTTAGTCTTGAGATTAAGCAGTTGACAGCATGCGAATAGACCAGTTTATCTATCTTTAGAAACTGAGGGTTGTTGTGTTCTTGCCAAAGGGAATCACCTAGATCCGGAGTTGTTACACAACCTGAGGTGCGGTTAGGTTGTGGATTTCTTCCAGAGCAGACAAAACAGAGGTAGATGTTAATGTTTTTCTTTATTTACCACATTCCTATGCATCAGTTTGATGCACAAATTCATTGAAAAAAAAGTTATTTATTAGCATTTGATAGCCCACTTTTTGGTTGTGTCTCTTCTTACAGTGTTTCACATCACACCTCTTGGGTGTTATGTGTCAAAACACTGCGTACTGAACAGGTGAGTCATGACAAATTAACCTGGGTGCCAAAAACATTTGCTAACATGTACTTTCTCTGTATTATTGCTGCGGTATTTTTAAAGATGGAACACACTGCTGGTACTTTTAAAGGTCTCGTAAAGTCAAAAGATCACGATTTTAAAAGCTTTTGCATGAGTTGTAAAAATGTCCTGTCGGTACGGACCACCTGATTTCCAGAATGATTTCTGAATTTTCCAATAGTCATTCAACTATAAAAGTTTATGCAACCATCGTTTTGTCTTAAAAAATGTTTCCCCTTTGTTTTTAGCAGCGCCTGGTAGAGCATTTGAGCCAAGCGGTGAAACGTTTTTTAAGACGTTAATGCCCTCGTGCCAGGCGTCCATAAAATGTGTGTGGCACATTCAGATCAATTTTTCTCCACACTAAGTCAGTATAGTATTTGCTACAGCGTTGTGGGATGGGTAGCTGCTACGGGATAAATATGCGAAGACTATACTGCCGTAAAAACGTTTCCTGTGTTTTTTTTTTAATGAGGTGGAGTGCAAAGTCTGCCAGGGAAAGTTAGCGTATCATATAAAACCAGAGCATCCAGCAGAAGAAATTCCTGTTTAAAAAGCATCTTTGCCTGAAATGCCCATGATATCTATTAGGAACAACTTTACTTAGCATACAAGCCTCGCAGGTCGAGTAATAAAATCAAGGAAACACAAACATAATTGAAGGCACACGACTCAAACCCAGTAGCCACAAGATCAGACTTTGTTGTAAACCACTGTGACTAAGTATGAATGTGTCCGCAGCACCATTCATGTGTAGTAGTCCTGGAGAGCATGATTCAATTACCGGTAGCTTACTGTAAGACAAATACAGAAATAGACTGGTGGGCGGTGTTGTGTTACACTCAGCGAACCCAAGGTCAGGAGACTGTAAAATAATATCCCCTTGTAAGGGAAGTATATATGTCTCTGCAAACAGGGCGTTGCTGAGTTGACTGAATAGATAGGACTGTGTATAATTACTCTGAGATCTCTACATTTCTGCTGTTGATAGGTCAGTCCTGTTGATTGATTGATTTTATATCGCTATCGTGTGCTTGAGGTGCCAAGCCCACATAAGCCCACAAAGCATCTACATCATGTTGCAATATTCACTCTGGTACTACACAAAGTACACTCTTGTAATGACCTGGTTGGGCACATAAAACAAGTGTTATCTTGTTCCACTTTAGTCTATAGGACATTAAAGGTCTGGCAGGGCATTGTTCAAAACTTTGCTGGGTTTTAATACCAATACACATTAAATTACATTTAGGGTTAGGGTTGAGGAATACAAGCCAAACTTTTCAAATCCTAAATGATGTGCAATTTTTTTTCTGAAATACAATATAACATTTGTTAATTATATATTGCAGTGTATCTCAAGCCGGTTTCTCAAACTTACCTACCCCACCTTTAAATCAAAAAAGTAAACACACTGCAAAGAATGGCCATCTTAAAACAAGAAAAAAGGTGATTTGAGTTGATACAGACTTGATGATAGTTAGACTTAATAAGAATGACTGAAATAAGAATAAGATTTCTTAAAACAAGCTTCATCATCCTACACAAGGAGCTCTTGCTAATTACATTATTCTCAAAACAATCATTAATTTTATGGAAAAAACAAACCCGGCATTCTGAGCCAACTTTGGCTCATATCTGGAGTTTTCAATTTGCTAAGATTTTATACCCATTCCTATTCCTCACTTCTGTACAATATGTTAGATTATGATTCCCTCGACACATTCATGTTCCTCCCCATCT
>NW_011341853.1:0-2544 GCF_000735185.1 Notothenia coriiceps
TGTATAAAGATACATAAAGTGAAAACTGGATACAAAATCCACAATCAATTACAAATTAAATTACAATTTCAAGAATCTGCAAATAAGGTGGTCTGTCCTCATGAGCAATGTAAACAACATTGTATCATTTAGATACCGAAAGTACAATATATTGAACACTGTGCTGCTGTCATTTCCCACTAATGATAACCTGAGATGGTGAATTATAACTCACAATGAAAATTGTTCAGGAAAGTGGGTATAGAGTAGACATGTAGAACTAGATAAGCTTATGATAAGCCAGCCTTGTCTACTTATTAAGGAAAAGTGGGTGGTTATTTTTAATGAACAGTAGCTTCTCTGCTTTATCAGCCATAAGTCTGTTCCTCTTCTCATCAAGCACATAGGCAGCGCTGAACAGTCTCTCGCTGTCAGTGCTTGTGATTTGATCTTACTCCGTATATTTGTCCGAGTGTTTTGATTTCAAGTGGTGGAGTAATCCCGAAGTGGTGAAAGTCTTTGCAGTTACACCCCCTCGAGAAATGTCAGCTGAACACGTTTTACAAATCGCAATCCGCGCCTCTTTCTCTGATATTTTTAAATATCTCCAAGCGCCAGACATGTTGGCTGTGAGCCAGCCGCGAGCATGGTCGCGCGCCGTGCTTGTCGCCGCGTTTTGATTACGTCATCACAACAACACATTAGCTTACCAACGTAACCCTGTTCCCTGACATTCGGTGATATTTTTTCGGCCGAAAGGGCCTTTTTAACAATTTTCGGCCGATAATTTTCGGCGGCCGAATATTCAATGCATCCCTAATATATATAGATACATTTTCCTAACAAAACAATGGAGTTGCTATAGCAACTCCAAGCTACCCCCTGGCGCCGCCCCTGATGTAGAGCCTCAAATCACACTGGATCATCCAAAAGGGCTTTCCAAGCGCAAACGTTTGCAAAAAAAACAGGAGTGTAGTTGCCATGGAATTGCCGCTATATAACGGCATCTGTATCACAATCAAGATCAGGATTAAATGAATAACTAGTCCTTGTGATGGTTACTTTACTCGTCCGGGGGAAGTTGCTTAGGACAGAGAGGAGAGCTGCAGGATTAGTGCTGTGTTTTCCAATTCTTCCTTTTTTTGCCTTTTCAGCCAACTGCGTACCCTGGGGTGCCACTTGAATAACAATGTGCTGAAAGGTTATTATAGAATTTTTGCCCAATAATTCCAAAAATAAATTGCCTTCCATAGCTTTAATGTGCTATGGAGTCCATCACCCTGCTAAACCCAGCCTGGTTCTGACCATTTCATTGTAGTAAAGCAAAAATAGTGGGAGAAATGAAAGATAGTCACTAAAAGATTACCATACAACACTTTTGTTCCCCTCGTGCTGAGTCTAGATGTATTTTGAAAGTGACCAAGCCCCCTCAGAGAACGATTTACCCAATCCCAAGCCCAAGGGAAGAGTCTACATGAGGTCTGTCCACAGGGAGGGAAAGACACATAGAGGTAAACATGGAGAGGATGAGTGGGAGGAGAGCAGACCCTTAAATCTCCCCCCGAGCAATTTTTTTTAGGAAGACTATTACAGCATTACTCCAACAAGTCCTCCAACTCATACGACCAAATGGGCCGATTGTTCAGGCCCTTATTACAACCAAATATGTCGTTTGTTCAAGCGCTTAATACGTTCTATAATTACGTTTTAAAGTTTTCGCCCTCTAGTGCTCCCGTTGAATGCTAACGTTACAGATGGTCGTTTATTCACAAATAACCCTCTCTGTAAAATCCTAAATTGTAGGATAGTTTGGCCATTAAAACGCTTTTTGATTAGATTTCTAGCGAGAAGTGTATATTGTGCTTTTAGAATCCAGTCGATATGTAGGATGATTTTATATGTAGGATGATTTGATATGTAGGATGATTTGATATGTAGGATGATTGGATATGTAGGATGATTTGATATGTAGGATGATTTGATATGTAGGATGATTTGAGGTATGCGGCAGCCTCCATGTAAAGTTACGGGTTGAAAACAGTATTTCCTGTCTCTACGTTTTCATAATAAAACCAATGATCATTTATTTACATATTAGCATGTGTATCAGTAAACCATTATTACGTAAAATAACAAGCCAAGTCTTCTCAGTCTGCTCCAGGTTTAATTGTACTGCCCTTTATTTGAAATAGCAAAACAAATATCTAAAAGTGGAGATGAAACCCTTCACAACTTAAATCAAAGAGTAGCATAGAAGCAAAAGTAAAAGTACTTATATATCAAACCCTTACATTTTAATGCACAGCCAGGGTTGTGGTGAGGTGCTGATAACTGGCAATAGAACCATGTGCATATATTTTCTTTAGATCTGTTCATTTTGTGAAGGCCTGGTAGTAAGTAGAATCAACCAGAGTACACTAAGCATTAGGCTACACTCCCACTTAAACAGCAGAATAAAAACACATGGTCGCAAACACAGGTGCGAAACAAAGTCCCATTGCAGCGGCAGCCTATGCCACAAACAGTCAATGCAAATAAACACACACGCCGGCTAGAGCTGCTCTC
>NW_011341854.1:0-2361 GCF_000735185.1 Notothenia coriiceps
CTGTAGTTTGGCTGCTTAAATGAATCCAAATACTTCCCCCCTTATGGGCAAGGGCTGATTAGGAAGAAGAGAAAAACACATTTTGTCCATGCCAGTCTCTTTGATGGAGAAGCCTACTCTGTGTGTGTGTGTGTGTGTGTGTGTGTGTGTGTGTGTGTGTGTGTGTGTGTGTGTGTGTGTGTGTGTGTGTGTGTGTGTGTTTGTGTGTGTGTGTGTGTTACGTCATAGCAGTTATGGGGTGAATACAGTGACCTGGGGGTTTGTTTCAAAGGCTGCCAAAGCACCACCCTCTCTCTGTTTCCCTCTTCTCTCCACCTCTCCGATCGTCCCCTCCCCTGCTTCTTAATCCTTTTCCATTTTACCTTCAACATAAATGTACTCCCTATTTATGCAAATATTCTTTAAATCATATGTTAAGGCCAATGATGCACTTTGAAGCAAGCGAACACTCGTTGGCTTTTTAAGTGTCAAAAGTAGGTAGCAAAGCCTGGTCTGTATTGTCACTATGTGTGAAACATCACTCAGCAGGCCAACATTCAACTCTCTTTGCACTTATGCACAGCTGCTTTAGAATCATCTTTATCTTTCTTTTTCAGGGCGAAGTGGACCTTAAAAGAATGAAAATCTTCCAGGTCACTTTGTAGAAATGGGGCCCCCTGGTGGAAGGAAACTCAGGAAATAGTGGAGAGGTGGGAAAAAGACAAGGAGGAGGGGGGAGAGCGAGAAGGGAGGGGTCTGCATGAAGTAATGGCTGAAAGATGTTTTGGTATTATGGCAGGGAACATTTTTATTTCAGCCGTAGTCATCTATCATGTTCCCATTCGACTGCACTTAGAGGCCAGCAGATGGACCGACAGGAGACATGAAGAGAGATAAGTGTGTGTGTGCGTTGTCTGGTATGGAATGTCAATATAAACGTAGATATTGTTATGGGCTGTTGAGTACTTAATGTGTTACTGCCTTAACTGCAGCAATTTGCTGAGTTTAAAGTTAAAGGCAGGAACATTCATGCATGTTTACTGCAACCAACTTTGAACCCCCCAAAGAAAATGCTTGGAATACTCCTGAAAGGTAGTAACAAAAGTGCTGCTAACGATAGATGAAGTAGTGCCAATTTATAACCTTCTTTCAGAAAATGTATTGGTTAGGTAAGTAAACCTTGTATAGAAAAAGATACAATCTGGATTGTGGAAAAAAGTACAAACATGGAAATATTAACACTTTTCATCAAAAGAAGTTGAAATAACATGTTTATGACATATTTAGAGGTTTGCTAGATTCATGGCTTTTGTTCACCATAACAGTTCAAGTAACCTGCACTTTACTTTCAGGTCCTCCATCAGAATGGATAATAAAACAATTTGAGAACATTACAGAATGAATAGTGTGTTACAGAGTGTGAGCAATTGTGTTCAACAGCCACTACACGATCCTCCATCCATTGCATGGATTTAAACATGCACTCCCAAGCAGACTGAAGCTGGTGGGTCCCATTTAACTCAACATGTTACCTGCCGGCCCCCGAAGAGGAAAATATGTTTTGTTTCCTTTGTTTCTGCAGATAGAGTAATTTAAAAAAGTACTCTATCTGACATGTAATCTTTTTTCTGCTGTTATCAATAGGGATGGCATTACATGTATTTCTTGATCTCTGGTAGGGGAAGTACACATTTTTGAAAGAGTGCCAAGACAAAGCCTTGATACCTAAGCACTCACAACATATTTAGCCTTAAAGAAGACTTATGGCGCATTTCCACTATACGGCCTCGCTCGGCCTCGCTCGGTATGGCTAGGCCTTGTTAGGACTGGCTCACTTTATGCTGCGCTTCCATTACAGTTTAGGAACTGGGGTAGTATCTATAGTAACGCAGTGTAGGCGGAGCCGTGACGTCATCTTCAATGAGAACCCCAGAAAAACAACATAGCCGTTAGCTGTTAGCACTCAAGCTCACAGCTCCTCATATCTGTTCAGAAACTAGACAAAAGTTAAACAAGTACAAACCACAGACTGTCTTTGTCATGGAGAATACAGTCGCTGGTTTATTTATGTCTGTATAGGCCGTTGTTGTGAGTGTGGACGGTCGGAGCATATACTGCGTTAGCTTAGCCAATATCCATTCAGAAAACACGCATTTTAAAAGGTCTTTCGCCTGCCGTCTGTCTGCAGACTTGTCAAAGCATTAATTCATGGTTTTTACTAACCGGTATCAGTATGCAGTATGTTGTTACTTCGGCATCATTTTGAAACGTGTATTACAATTAAATCACAGTCAAATATGTTCATCTTGTTGTAGTTGTAGCCCCCTTGCCAGCGATTCTCTCTCTAGTTTAGCATACTCAGCCCGACTCAGCCTGGTTGTT
>NW_011341854.1:3974-4534 GCF_000735185.1 Notothenia coriiceps
TTATGGCGCATTTCCACTATACTGCCTCGCTCGGCCTCGCTCGGTATGGCTAGGCCTTGTTAGGACTGGCTCACTTTATGCTGCGCTTCCATTACAGTTTAGGAACTGGGGTAGTATCTATAGTAACGCAGTGTAGGCGGAGCCGTGTCATCTTCAATGAGAACCCCAGAAAAACACCGTTAGCTGTTAGCACTCAAGCTCACAGCTCCTCATATCTGTTCAGAAACTAGACAAAAGTTAAACAAGTACAAACCACAGACTGTCTTTGTCATGGAGAATACAGTCGCTGGTTTATTTATGTCTGTAGGCCGTAGTTGTGAGTGTGGACGGTCGGAGCATATACTGTGTTAGCTTAGCCGATCTCCATTCAGAAAACACGCATTTTAAAAGGTCTTTCGCCTGCCGTCTGTCTGCAGACTTGTCAAAGCATTAATTCATGGTTTTTACTAACCGGTATCAGTATGTTGTTACTTCGGCATCATTTTGAAACGTGTATTACAATTAAATCACAGTCAAATATGTTCATCTTGTTGTAGTTGTAGCCCCCTTGCCAGCGATTC
>NW_011341855.1:0-2651 GCF_000735185.1 Notothenia coriiceps
CGTTTCTGATAGGGCCGTGGGTCCACATTTCAGATATTACGTCATATCGGACGCAAATCTGGATCAGCTCCGTTGTTCCCCCGTTTTTAGAGATTTGGGTACGGAGGAAAAGAGAGAGGGTTTTATTTTCTGACGTCTCGTGAGTTCCCCGACACACCGGGGACACATCTTTATGTATAAAAGACATCAAAAAGTGCATTTTGCATGATAGGTCCCCTTTAACTGTAAAAGACTGTAAATACTAAGAAGTGAAGTATTGCCAACACCAGAACAAATACATTCACACTCAGAAGAAAAACAACACATGTCATGGTACCTCACCAAAGAGCAACACTTTAGGAATAATATGGAAATGTATCCCCTTAACAAATTAAAAAAATGGCCCCCATGTGTCTCCTAAAATGCATTTGAGGAGCCACTCAGGGAAAGCCTGGAAACTCCCGCACGAGGGAACACAGGGATTTTAGTCTTTGCACAACATTTACATGCACAAAAACCTATATAACAGACTAAAGGTAAGGGAAAACCTCCTATCCAGTGTAGGGCTGAACGATTAATCGATTTTAAATTGAAATCGCGATTTTAAATGATGCAATTATCAAATCGCAAAGCCTGCGATTTTGTTCTTCTTGTGTGTCAGTCATCCACACCAATCAGAAGTGCTGTGCTCCACATGTACCAGCCATTGTTAACCAATCAGAAGTGGCCCATGATAGAAGGTGATAGACAGATTGATCCAATCACCTGCCAAGTATTTTTGAAAGTGCCTGCCCTTTCCAAATGGCTTCCAATGGAGCTCTCCTAGATGGTTTGGTGAAACAAACCATCTGAGTCAGGTTAGTAATGCTCCATCACATGTTTCTATTACAGGGTGAATCTGAAACTGAAGCTTGACTTTAAAGCAACCCAACGGACATTTCATCTAAGTTTAGTTCTTTCACTCGTAGCTCGGGCTGCGGGGGTGCTAGAGACGGGAGCACGTTGATACGACCTTCCTAGCCGGAGATATGGCCGCATTTTACAATAAACTTCCGTTGGGTCGCTTAAAAACAAATATCACAAATCGAATCGCAATATCTGTCAGAAAAATCCCAATTAGATTATTTCCCCAAATCATGCAGCCCCAGTGAGTATGAGATGAAAACACAGTAGCTTCACATTTATAATAGTAATTACATAACCTTCTAGCCAGTAGGGTTTTATAACCTATAATGTCTCTACTGGGTGTAGGGAGGGAAGGTCAAAAGCTGATCCTTCAATAAGAGTATTTGGTTCTACCCCAATTCATTCCAATATAGTTTCTAAAAGCTCTGCCTAATAGATGTGTAGGGATGGGCAGGGCCGCAACATGTGGATGAGATGTGCAGGAAATTGCTTACATCTATCACCGGCTGCTCGTGCCCCTTTCACAGATCTTAGACAAGTGGGCTTTAGTGTAATAAACCATGAGCATGCCTCGCATAAATGAAAGACTCTTGTACAGGTGCAGAGGAACATGCACTACAGTCAGTCTTTTTCTAATAAATGTATTAACTGCAGCTATGTGTGGTTTGTGAAATATATATATTAATGCTGACATGTTAACCTACACCATTTATCTTTTTGACTGCAAGGTATTTATTATGGGTTGTGTGTTCGACTTGCAGGTCAGAGAGCTAACTGATAAGATCCATAACATGAATGAAGAGGACGACCCAATCATGGCAGCAGTCAATGCTAAAGTGGAGGAGTGGAAGGTGGGTTTAATGAAATATCTACAGCTATGAAACGTTATCCAGTATGATGGTGTACTGTATAGTATGAAACAGTTTAAATGCGTCTGCCTTTAGATATTTGGAATTCTTCCAGCAAGTTCCTGGATAATGTGATCATCTGGGAACGGCCCCTCAATTTATGAGATGGTGGAAAGTAAAGCACACACATAACATCATATCTTGAATGATTCATCTGTGCCAATGTTTTCTTACTGTTGATCCCCCACTTAGCACCCAACTGGTGTGATCCCAGGTGTGGGGCAGGGAGGCGTGTGGCGCAGTGGGTTGTGCGTTGGTGTTGGGATCAGGGGGTTCAAAAAAGGTTCAAACCCCACTGCAGTCAGCATGTCGTTGTGTCCCTGAGACACTTCACCCCAAATTGCTCCTGTGGGGATTGCCCACAGTATTGAGTATGGAAGGTCGCTTTGGNGCTTTGGATAAAAGCGTCTAACAAGTGACATGTCATGTAATCCCATCACAAGATGGTCACTAGTTAGTCCCTGCAACTCAAAATCTTGTAAATATGCACATTATTTTGCTTCTTTACTGACATTATTGAGTTAGAATCAGAAATCCTTATGTCCCACAGTGGGGATAATCGACAGTGTTACAGCAGAAGGGACAGTGCAGAAAAGTAAAAATAGAGTAGACTTGCAGGGTAGGTAAGAACGGAGAAACCAGCTTGAGTGCGCTAGAATTTGAAAATACCGGTACACAGCCGAAAAAAATCTGCCCCTTCCTTCAGACTTCCTCACAGAGCCCCTCCTCCAACACACACGAGCGCGCACATGACCAATAAGGGCACGAGATGAGTTTGTGCACAGATGGAAGGCTGACAGGCAGGTAGGCCATCCAGTTATTTTAGCCGGGCCGGCTCAGATGATTGGTCGTGCTTTT
>NW_011341856.1:0-2261 GCF_000735185.1 Notothenia coriiceps
AAAGTATTCTCCGTCAGGACTTCCGGTAACAACACCACGCCGTTATCTTGATTCTGATTGGCCAGAAGACATTATCAAAGATGTTCTATTGAGAAGACGATCACTACCTGACAAAAGTTTTCAAAACCGTTTCTAGTCTTTGGTATTTCCAGACAAGTGGCAACTGAAATCAATCTTACTAACTGCTGTCTGTGTGATTTACTCCGCACGAGTTGGCGGACTTTATTTTGCTAACTTTAACATCATTGTTCATGGTGGGGCTAAGCCAGTACTTCTATTAGCAATAGCAGTCGTCCCCCAATATTAAAGGTGAATGAACCGTTTATGAGTTCTGTGATAAAGTTTTAAAGCTGCGTGTTCTTTCCTTTATCGCCAGGCTTTCTTTGATAAGGAATACATCACCAGCCATCCTGAAGACACCGAGAAGATCACACAGCTCAAAGACCTGATGCAGGAGCAGGTAAACGTTTAACACACTCAACTGTACTCACGGCACTTTGGATAGATCGTGAAGTCAGGGAAATGTAGAATTCATGCTGTGAGGAATAAAGAAAATAAAATGCATATAAAGTAAGGCTTTGGACACTGAAAGGAAGTAAATATACGTACAGGAGAGTTTATACTCTTCTAAAAACTCTCCTGTACCTATGTTCTTCCTTTTATTGTCCAAAGGCTTTAAATACAGTGGAGGAAATACGCGTTTGATCCCTTGCTGATTTTGTTAGTTTGCCCACTTACAAAGAAATGAACAGTCTATCATTTTAATGGTAGGTTTATTTTAACAGTGAGAGAAAGAATATCAACAAATTGACATTAAATCAAATACTTATGTCCCACAGTTAAATGCAAACACATTGTTATCTTTTATATTTGGATTTTCCTTTTGATATTCTCTCTCTCATTAGTCAAATAAACCCACCATTACAATGATAGACTGTTCATTTCTTTCTAAGTGGGTACATTAACAAAATGAGCAAGAGATTAAATACTTATTTCCTCCACTGTATATATATAGATATAAAGTAAGCCTGTGGACACTGAAAGGAAGTAAATATAGGTAGGAGAGTTTTTGAGAAGGTTCAGTTAGTGTTAAATGATTAAAAATGATCTTTTTGCAGAATGAAAGTGTCATGGATCCGAAACCTTAGAAACTCAAGACATATAAGAAGATAGAAACACAGACACACTGCTGACTGAAGGAATTATGATATTGTTGTACAGCAGTATAAGAGACAGAATACTTGTGTCAAGCGGCCAAGAGTGTGTGTGTCTAAAGAATAACAGAATCTCACAGGTTTTATAAACTTCTTTTTAGTTTACATTACATGTTAGACGCTTTTATGCAAAGTGGTCAATCCCCACAGGAGCACTTTGGGGTGAAGTGTCTCAGGGACACAACGACATGCTGACTGCAGTGGGGTTTGAACCTGTAATCCCAACACCAACGCACTAGCCACTGCGCCACACGCCTCCCATACAGCACTATACCTTTGGACCTTTTCCAATCACATGTTACAAGACCGTCAATAACAACAACAACACGCTGCAGACAGACATGTGTACAAAGGTCTCTTTAGAGAAACTGAAGGATGAAACTCATGAGCATGTCTTACACATGATAATATAGATTAGTATTTCCCACTGATATTTGATATATTTCCCCTCAGGTTCACATCCTGGGGGTCGGCCTGGCGGTGCACGAGAAACTGGTGCACCCAGAAATGCGTCCCCTGCACAAAAAGCTGATCGATCAGTTCCAGATGATGAGAAGCAGCCTCTGCCAAGTGAGTTGGAACATAAACTGCATTTAATATAATAATTATATATCATATAATACTCAGGTATTGTACTGGAGCAAAAGTAGAAGTACTCAGATCTTGTTCTTGAGTGAAAGTAGAAGTACTCAGATCTTGTACTTGAGTGAAAGTAGAAGTACTCAGATCTTGTTCTTGAGTAAAAGTAGAAGTACTCAGATCTTGTACTTGAGTAAAAGTAGAAGTACTCAGATCTTGTTCTTGAGTGAAAGTAGAAGTACTCAGATCTTGTTCTTGGTAAAAGGAGAAGTACTCAGATCTTGTACTTGAGTGAAAGTAGAAGTACTCAGATCTTGTTCTTGAGTGAAAGTAGAAGTACTCAGATCTTGTTCTTGAGTAAAAGTAGAAGTACTCAGATCTTGTTCTTGAGTAAAAGTAGAAGTACTCAGATCTTGTAGTTGAGTAAAAGTAGAAGTACTCAGATCTTGTACTTGAGTAAAAGTAGAA
>NW_011341857.1:0-2106 GCF_000735185.1 Notothenia coriiceps
TGTGCGCGTTAGTGTGTGTGTGTGTGTGTGTGGTGGGAAGTAGAGGATTTAGATACGTTTGGGGTATCCTCTACATTTGCTAGGCACACTAGGTTAGTAGATTGTAGCCACCATGGGCGTCACTTTGTTTTAAAAAGTGATGGGGACACTTGTTTCAGATTAAAATAAACATGTATTGCACGCCACCCTTTTTTTTGTACACACTCATTTCCTTACAGAGTCACAGTCAGTCTACAGACTGTTGGTAGGAACCATACAGTATGTGTGGAAAATGATTGAGAAAGACAATGTTCTCCGTCTGTTTTTAAGAGTCTTGAACTCACCTGCTCTCCACAGCGACGCTAATACATGTGCACCCAGAAAAAGGCCAATATAAGAATAACACACATGAGAATAGAAATGGAAATCAGTCATAAAAACGGTGGGAAATGTATCTATTACAGGTTTAATGTTGTTCCCAGTGCAAGATGTGCTATAGCACCTTGTACTGGTTTGTAGTAATACTTGTTTCCAAGAGAATTGGCTGTACACATGTATTACTTAGAACTCTTGATATCAGATAACTTAGTGAGAGAGCTTCGTATAACAGATATATATCCAGAATCCTGATCAAAATGTTCAAAGGTGTACATTTAAAATCACTTTGTTTTCATGTAGACATCCCATAAACACTTCTTGTTTTCTGGTCAATAAAACATATTGTAACTCGACTGGAACAAGTTCAGTTCAAAGGCCTCAGGCGGGATTTGGAGTGTAAATATTCTCCAATAGGAGTGAGTGTAAAAAGATTTTTCTCCGTTTACAAAAATATAATGTTGTTCCAGATGCAGAAGAATCATGTCTGCTTTTTAAGTGCAGTAAACATCATGGAAACACTCAGGGTTTGATGATCTCTCCGCAAGTCTCAATCACTCCCAAATACAGTCCCCATGGTTACTTTCTCTTCACTAAAACCCATTCAAAGTGAAATAATCCTTCACCGGCTGCATATCATCGAGTGCCGGGGCGACACGGTGTTTGGCTGATAGATGAAGTCTTCGCTTGTTGACAAATGTGAGATGTGAATACTGAGAGGAGTGTTTGTGTGTTTGCAGACTGATGTCTCCTGGAAATGAGCAGTGTGTTTGGACGACTGGCATTTGTGAGAATCACTTAAAGCTGCATTAAACCATCAACAACTAAAGATCAAATGTGGATGAAAGACACATGACGGAGTGATAGAACCAAACTGTAGTCAGTCTCTTTGTCGTAAATTTAAGCATCTTTTACGAATATATTATTTTATTTGAACGGCCTATAAATGATAAGACATTCATTCAGTTGCTGTTTTTAATTTTGTTAAAGTTACATCGAAACACTTACAAATAAAGTTTGACAGTAATCTTCATATTGAATATTTTAAAGAAAAGTTTGATAGTAGTCAGTTTTTAGAAAAGCAGTAAGTTTTAACTTTAACATTTATTTAAAAGTAGATACAAATATGTGGTTTCACAGAAACGGTTACACAGGAGGTCTAATAGAATATGACGCATAGCTGCAGATTCAACTAACCAGCAGTATATCAAGAGTTCCTATTCTGCAAAATCCACTTCTCCATGTCTCTTCTACATCAACATGTGTCCCCTCTTCTTCATGTCTCTTCTACATCAACATGTGTCCCCTCTTCTTCATGTCTCTTCTACATCAACATGTGTCCCCTCTTCTTCATGTCTCTTCTACATCAACATGTGTCCCCTCTTCTTCATGTCTCTTCTACATCAACATGTGTCCCCTCTTCCTCATGTCTCTTCTACATCAACATGTGTCCCCTCTTCTTCATGTCTCTTCTACATCAACATGTGTCCCCTCTTCTTCATGTCTCTTCTACATCAACATGTGTCCCCTCTTCTTCATGTCTCTGCTACATCAACATGTGTCCCCTCTTCTTCATGTCTCTTCTACATCAACATGTGTCCCCTCTTCTTCATGTCTCTTCTACATCAACATGTGTCCCCTCTTCTTCATGTCTCTTCTACATCAACATGTGTCCCCTCTGTGGAAAGAGACTCTGAAAGTTTCAGGAACAAAGATTCTCTCTCTTTTTGATCCATTTCTATAAAAACCTGT
>NW_011341858.1:0-3960 GCF_000735185.1 Notothenia coriiceps
AATAATTTCACATTAATGTTGCTTCGCTGATTATGGCGAAAGCATTTCTCAGACTTAGAACAGTTCAGTATGTATGATGAACCATGCGAGTAAAGGCTTAAAAAAAAGCCCCAATTATTAAATCTAAGCAAAACATGTATCAGACTTTAGTGACCCAACTTACTTTGTCAGAGGATGGATCGCAATGCCGGTGGCAGCGTCTTTGGCCAATAGGTGGTGCTCTGAATGATGTAATTTCCTGTTCCGATTATACAATAAAATATTAATACATTTCCTATTATTTTGACACGATAACTCTTTAATAACCTAAGTAGCCTACGGACAAAAACAAGAAAGTATATATTGCCTTATAAAATGCAGAAAAGTTTAAACATCTAACATGATAATAATAAAAAAAATAATGATATCTTAAACCAAAATAAATAAAAATGGAAAATTAACCGACAACAACAATTTAACATAAATAAAACAAGGATTAAAACAAGGATAAGTTTGACTCAATGTTGTGTAAAGTACCCGTTATGGTTAAAAAAAATATTTTTTATTTTTTGAAAATAATACAGCTTCCAGCTTCCCGAGACACGAAGAGGAGACACAAACAATTCTTCCACTTGAAATGCGTTTAAACTGTGTCAGAGAGATGTTTAATCGGTTCATTTTAATTGGGGATTATGGGTAGTGTAGTGTCTTCGGCCATCCTAAACTCGATGATGCTCGAAATGTCCCTTATAGGCCTACGTCTGTTTCCGGTTATTTTTATTTTGAAATTCAGTTCCTGAAGGACGGCAAAAAAGCCCAAGATTATAGAATTAAACAAATAAATAAAAACAAGGATAATTGTGTGTTATGGTTGACTAAATAACAGTGTGTTATTTTGAAAAGAATAACAAATTAGAAGGAAAAATGAGCCCCATTTATTTTCCTCACAGACAGCAACAAAAGTCCGAAATGATACGATTTTAAATAAAAGCAATAATCGTGGCTTGATATTGAGTAAGAACATGTTTTTATGAACCACACAGCTTCCGGTCTTCCTATAACACGTAATGCCGTGAGACTACCAACAGAAATACATTGCTTTTAAAATCGTGCTGTGCAACACAAAAAAAAAAGGGGAAAGACTACCAATAGAAATACATTGCTTTTAAATCGTGCTGTGCAACACGAAAAAAAGGGGAAAATCGTGTTGGCGAACACGAATCAATAGATTAAAAATCGTGTTGGTGAACACGAAATGCCGTGAGACTGGGTTGAAATACCAGGTTAACCTCTGAATTGTAGTGGAGTAGAATTACAAAGTAACAATGAGCTGTCATGTGGGTATATATTAATGCTGCCCATTATGGATACAAGCTATTTTCACCCATTTAGTAATTACATGTTTTAAATAAATAGAATGGTTTTGAATAATAGATGACAGTAAAATCTACGTCACTTTACAGCCCCGCCCACTTTTGAGGAAACCAAAGCTGTAATTTGAAAGGCGATCAAGCCTGAAGACACAGAGATCTTCTGTTACTGTCCTTTCTTCTTAGAGGAAGTACAGAAACACGTAACTCTGGATTTGTTTTAATGTTTGAGGTGCAATAAACGACACAGCAGCTTTTTGGCATGTTAAAACTATTATGTTCTGCCTCGCTCATGAGAGTAACAGCTGGAGAAATTACAGCCTCGCCTACTGATTTTAATTTAACCATATATCGAGCCCGATTCTCGATTTCAAATGTGTGCTCTAAAATGATATTTATAAATGACTATTATCATTATTATAAGCAAGACAATAAATTGCAAAGATATTTAGAAAATAAACATATTGAAGATACGTTCATAACTAACGTAACGTGGGAGAAAATAAGTTTCCAACTAAACGTAATTGAGAATGCAGTTTAGTTCTGTGGGAACGTAATTTTTAGGAGACAGGGTTGCGCGGCAGGTAGCATTCGCTCGCGATCTCAAGTCGCCTACAACATACATTTAGGGAGCTTAATAGAAGCCTATGGACATCCCGGAAAGTTGAAAATGTACGCTAAGGGCCGCCCCCCTTGCGTTGGAAAAAGCCGACTCAGGGGACCTTGACATAACGTCAATATAGGCCGACCTCGGAGTGAGGATGTGTTGCATGAGTGCACACAATTGAACCACACTGCAGAAACTAGCCAATTGTGTGTTTACTGTGGCACTAAATGGGGTTGTGCTATCCATGTCATAAATAAATAGTTTGTTTATTGGACTGGGCCTGGGTAGCAGAGGGGAAGGAACAACTGTTTTTACATTTTCCTCCTCCACAGCCAACAGAAGGTAATATAGGAGGTAGTTGTGCAATGAATTGTACAGAATATTAACCGATGGATCTTAGTCCATGTTGGCAACATGCAAAGCTGAAAAACTGGATGGATGTGATGTAGAGTGTGAATGGGCTGAAGGAGGGGAAGGTGGATGGGGGAAGGAGGTAGAATCTATCTGACAGAGAAATATCCGTGGACAGCAGCAGACAAAAAAACATCTTGAACATCTGATAACGTCTGACCTGATTGGATCATAGAGATCATGGCAAACTGTGATTGGTGTAACTGAAGGAGTGCATCCCTCAGTCAGCTGATTGAGAAATAATAGGAAAAGGGGCGGGGGGAGAGAGGTAAAATAAAGAAAGAAAGAAAACAAACTGCAACTGCATTTCCTTCTTTCAAATAACATTTGAAAGGATTCAAGATCAAAACCTATTGTCAGATGCACAATAGCTACAGAATAGTTGAATTTATTAACTTAAGTCCCAGACATCCAACATGCAGTATACTTAAGACATAAAAAAGACAAAATAATTCAAAAATAAATAGAAATAAAATAGTGCATGAGAATTTTTAAAAGACACAATAGTGAATGTAAAATAAGATAAACTGTACAGAATCAAGTTCTGCACAAAATTAATAATATGTTAATAAATATGTAGACTGTCTATACATAAATAAGTAAAGACAACTCAAGAGTTTAGCAGTCTGATAGCCTGTGGGTCAAAACCAACCTGATCTCACCAGAATGCATGACTCCTCCACGACTCCTTAACACCGAATTGCGTGGTGGAGTCACGGAATCTTTTATATTTGCGTGTCGGCACCACGCAAACAACCCCAATGTAAAGTGAATGAGGCTCGTTTGTCGTGGTGCACACACGCATTTCTACAACGTCCTGAGCTTTTTATTCTATAAAACGTTTTAAAAATCTACTTTATAGCTTGTAGTAACTCACGGGAGGCTTCTTTTATTTTATTTGTATTCATAATAATTATTTTTTTTCGTCAGAATGTATTATGGTGCATTATTTACCAATGTTTGTTATCAAAGAACGGTGCATTTTTATTAAATTAGTTATTTTTTAAGGAAGGCCAGAGCTTCAGCTGTGTCAACTAGATTGTTCCCTTTAGTTTACGTTATTTAAAAGACAATTACATTCATATTTGATCATTAATAGTAATAATAATCCTTTTTTTCATAACAACGATAAACCAGAAGAAGATGCCGTCGTTACCACGGCAACGTTATGTCGCGCTTGACGGCAGTGACGTAGCCACGTGACGTTGCCCACGATCACGTCACTTTCATTCATTTCATCTCACAACGGACTACAGTAAGTATCTAAAATCAAGGGGAGTTTATTTCTTTAAAACACGAAATAATATTGCTTTTATTTATTCCACTGTAGCACAGTCTCTATAGCGTTTCATTCCTGGATATTATGTTGATTTTTGTAGTGTGTTTAGCTTTTACAATAGGCTACGCGCAAGCTAGCGGCCACGTTCAGCTAGCCTCCGGCTTTCTGGTCAAAGTTTGTAGCTGGATAGCATTTATAGTTTATACAGCTGGATAGCATTTATAGTTTATACAGCTAAATGACATTAGCTGTCCCCGGCACAGTTGGATAGTGGAGGTGCCTGTTAGAAAAATATGTTTAAATGCTTGTATTTG
>NW_011341859.1:0-6619 GCF_000735185.1 Notothenia coriiceps
ATTTGGGTTCAACATGTAAGAAGTAGAAAGTATAGGTATTTGTGTTCAACATGTAAGAAGTAGAAAGTATAGGTATTTGAGTTCAACATGTAAGAAGTAGAAAGTATAGGTATTTGTGTTCAACATGTAAGAAGTAGAAAGTACAGGTATTTGTGTTCAACATGTAAGAAGTAGAAAGTACAGGTATTTGTGTTCAACATGTAAGAAGTAGAAAGTACAGGTATTTGAGTTCAACATGTAAGAAGTAGAAAGTACAGGTATTTGTTTCAACATGTAAGAAGTAGAAAGTACAGGTATTTGAGTTCAACATGTAAGAAGTAGAAAGTACAGGTATTTGTGTTCAACATGTAAGAAGTAGAAAGTACAGGTATTTGTGTTCAACATGTAAGAAGTAGAAAGTACAGGTATTTGTGTTCAAAATGTAAGAAGTAGAAAGTACAGGTATTTGGGTTCAAAATGTAAGAAGTCAAAGTAAAAAGACGTCAGAAAAATAAGTAGTGGAGTAAAGTAGGCTACTGATACCAGCAACATGTGCTTAAGTACAGTAACAAAGTAGGCTATTTGTACTCCACTACTTCCCACCTCTGAATACACCACATTTAAAAGCCAGTTATTATATATATTTAATCAAGAGGCGGAGATATACTTCATTATCTCAGTGCAATATTACTTTATGTAATTAAAGGAGATGTATTCAAGGCGAGGTGCAGATGCTGTAATAACAGAAGTGTCTGCAAAGGAATACATGCAATATGCACCAAATAAATAATATCCTTAAATGATGATATGTTGCAATGTTTAGCTTAATGTTTATTCAACAAAAGATTGATCAATTAGCAGATTAAGAGAAAAATAATTAGCATCTCTACACATTTTTATTTTTTGGAGTTTTTTTTAATGTAATTTTAGATTTTTCTGCCGTGGTTACTTTTCCATGCAATTCTTAAGAGACATTTTCCATGCAGTACTTTTACTTGAAAGTAAACCTATAACACTATTTGTATTTTGAAATGCAAAGTAACATTATAATCCTACTAATCCCCCTTTCTTTCTTTTAAAATAAAACCGTAATCTGATTATTGTATGTAACTTTAAGAAAATACAGTTACCTTTTGTGTTGCATCCCCATTACGTAATCCCATCACATGTTGTTATCCATTCCTCCTCAAACCTGCCTAAAAATAACGCAATAAGCAATTGTATCCATAAATCATTATCATCACATTATTTAGGTTTTTTTTCACAGTAAACCCTCTCTATACCCCAGAGAGACGGGAATGCTGTGTGAATGTATAATTGATGTTGTCCTCCTCAGTATTCTGCAGTGAGTCTCTGCACACTGACTGTCATCATCATGGAGGCTCTGCAGCAGTGAGCAGCACAACACCGGACAGCTCCATCTTCTTTTAGCCTATACTCCTCTCACATCGGTAAGAGGACATTATTGTGTGTTATCGCATGGATTTTTAATGTTTGTATTGCATGCACTGAAGCTTTTACAGCCACCGTGTGTCGCTATGGATGATTCTGTGTTTGTGCACCGGGTTGCTAACCAGCCCGCAGACCACGGAGCGTTTATACAATGTGTTATTGATGCACTAAAGGGGGAAATAAACCACATATCTCCCTGTCTATATGTGTGTGTTTGTGTGTCGTTGCACGGATTGCAGGTTAATATTAGCGCTGCTCACCGGGTGCAGGCAGGGAGGAGGAAAAGCCGCAGATTATTTGCGCGTTAATCCTCCACACAGACGGAGAAACCACCGACACATCCTCTGCTTTCTGTCTGCAGGTGATCTCTCTGCAGAAACACCACCGAAAACACCAAGATGAAGCATTTTCTGAGGTAAAGACACTCTTTAATGTGCATTTTATTCGTCAAAACGTGAAGGAATTCATTCAAAATCTCCGTTTTCTGAGCCTGTTTTCCTTCGTTCATTTCGATCCACTGCAATGTCTTGTTTACACTAAATACTGCAGGATGTGTATTCCCAGTTCTCCCAGTGAAGGCGGATCGATTATCTTATTGTGGCCAGTATAAGTGGCTGTAAGGAGGAGGAGGCCTCTTAATTATGGAGCACATGTACACCAAGTCTCTATTAATAGATCTGTTGCTTTCTGTGTGTGGAAACCATTTCTGCAGAAAAAAAACATCCTGTAAACATTTTACAAAGCAGGTCGAAATAATGAGAAATTAGATGCTTAGTCAAAAATATTGATATATAAGTCTATATCTTGGGATGATAAGCCTATATTTTGATATGTCCACATTTTGGGATGCTAGTTCTACATTTTAAGTTGTTAAGGCCTTTTTTTGAGATGCTAAGTCTGTATTTTGGAGATGCTATGTCGTTATTTTTGAGACATGTCGTTAGTCTGAGATGCTAAGTCGTTATTTGAGATGCTAGGTTGTTATTTTGGGATAGCCTATATGTCGTTATTTTGGGATGCTAATTGTCATTTTTTAGAGATGCTAGGTTGTTATTTTGAGATATAAATCAACATTTTGGGATGCTAGCTATATATTTAACATTGTTAAGGCCTTACTTTGAGATGCTTAGTCTATATTTGGAGATGTAGTTCATTATTTGAAATGCTAGGTTGTATTTTGAGAAGAAGTTATGTTGGGATGCTTAGTCTATATTTTGAGATATGTGTCGTTATTTTTGGATGCTAAGTCATTTTTTCAGATGCTAACTCATTATTCTGAGATGCTTAGTCCTTTCTCTGACATGTTAAGTCATTATTTTGAGACATATGACGTTATTTTGGGATGCTTAGTCTACAGTATGTTATGAGACGCTGTCGGTATTTTTAGATGCTAAGATATTTTTAAGTAATCATTTCCTTATGCTAACTCATTATTCAGAGAATCTTAGTCGTCTTTATTTGAGTTGCTAAATTACAAATAGGCCCTAATTCTGTGTTTCGGGATCTACAGGGACTACAACATAAGTGTGTTCTTCCTTCTTTCCTCACGTTCAGAGAAAATCCAGAAGAGGATAGAAATCATTTAGTCTCCACGTTTTTATAACGGGTCGCTGTGCATTTCCCAAAACACACATTTCCATTTTGGTCCTCAGTGTCATCTGTAAAAATAGCACACTTTGATCTGCTGCTGGTAGACGAGAAGTAACACACAATCTTATTTGTGTACTCTTATTGAGCCCATTTTACATGTTTACTCTGAATAGAATGCAATTTTTATTATGAATCCCCCAAAAATACTGAGCTAATAATCCGTAAAATCCTGTAAAAAACTATTTTTTGCAATAAATAAGGAAACTGTATCAGGAGCTGCAGTGACAGCTAATATAGAAAAAAAGTATTGAAAATATTCATAACAATATCATTAACTGTTTTATTTTATTACCAAACAAATATTCAATTTACTAACATGTAAAACCAAAAACAGCTTGACGTTTTTTTTTTCTCCCATTTATTGTTATTTTAGGGTGCCAAGTCTATATCGTGATTATTTAGAGTACCAATTCTTTACGTTTTTTCACTAACGGTTGAAGTGGTAGTTAATATAGGTCTGTAAAACATAAAAAGTAGTAAAAAAACTCAAAACAATATCATTTATTGTTTTATATTATTACCAAAACTCCCAAATATTCAATTTACTAACATGTAAGACCAACATTATTTTATCTAAATGTAATTTCCATTTAATATCAGTAGTAAATACTAAAATCAAGACTGCAAATAGTCCCTTTGTTCAGAGTATCCTCCATAGCAACAGTCTGCTCTCCTTAGCAACGGTCTGCTCTTCTTAGCAACGGACTGCTAGCGAAAAATAACAGACCCCTGGAATGTCCAAATCGACCAATCAGAACTGAGTATTCAACTAACTATATTTGTAGTATTTTTAACAGATGACACCAAAGTCCGTATCTCACCCTCTTTTGTCTTAATTTACATTATTTTATTTCATATTCTGTTCTTATACATATCATATTCTATCTACATGTATATAGACTTCTTGCACTATTTTTATTTTTTTATTTTATTATATATGTTGCATTGTTGGAGGAGCTCAGGTCAGAAGCCATTGTTACACTGTAGCTTTGTGCATATGATGATAAAAACTTTGATTCTTGAATCTTTGAAATCTGCAGGGTGGTGACACAGTTCTTCGTCTTCCTGTACTGTAAGTGTTTGTGGCGAGGACTGAAGTTCATCACCAGGAAGCTAACGGGTCGCTGCGAGCTGCAGAGGATCTGTTACAACAACAAGCATGGAGCCCGCAGGACCCTGAAGATAGGTAACTCTCACACTGCCTGATAATAAACTCATGTTTATTCAGCTTATAGTAATCAAAGGCAGGAAGCAACTAAGTACATTTACTCAAGTACTTTTTGTTAATTTTGAGGTACTTTACTTGAGTGTTTCCATGTTATGTTACTTTGTACTTCTAATTCAGAGGTACATGGTGTACTTCTACTCCACTGCATGTATTTAATACCTTTAGTTACTTTACAGATGTGGATGAATGATGTGAAATCTAATCAAGTGTTAAATCTGACTTTAGTTCCACCTGGAGTAAATCCACAAGCTACCCTGCAGTATACAAAGTCATTCAAACTAGCTGCACCTTTACCAGCTTTGAGAACACTTTCATGATCAATCATTATAAAACATATCATATATATTATTCTGAAATGGACCAATCTGCACAATGACTACTTTTACTGTTGATATGTTTTATAATGATTGATCATGAAAGTGTTCTCAAAGCTGGTAAANAAATCCTCTCTCTCTCTCTCTCTCTCTCTCTCTCTCTCTCTGGTTATAGATATACCTTCATGAGCATGTCCTCGTGCTCTTGGTTCTCACAGTCGTATTGTTCTCTGCGTAGTTTCTCCACCTCTCCCACCAGCTTCCTGTAGCCCACGATCTGCAGCAGGCTGGCCTGAAGAGAGATGCCCAGCCTGGGGAGAGAGGAGGGGAACCAGAGCTATCAACGTCCACACGCTGTCTGTTATTCTGAGAGACTTACAGCTCAGTCTGAGCTCTAATGGTCGCTGAGGAAGCAGATTTGTTACTTAATGAAATGCTGCTTTTCCAGTGATCATCTAACTATGCTTCATTATTTCACTTCAGCATTTAGCATCTCAAAGCAATGACTAAGCATCTCAGAATAATGAGTTAGCATAAGAAAATAATGACTTGGCTTCTGAAAAAATGATATAACATCCCAAAATATTGACATATATCTCAAAGAAATGACTTAGCACGCCCAGCCTGGGGAGAGATGGTGATCGTGAGAGAGGAACCTATCAACGTCCACACGCTGTCTGTTATTCTGAGAGACTTACAGCTCAGTCTGAGCTCTAATGGTCGCTGAGGAAGAAAGCAACACTAAACCATGGAATCAGTGGCACTACCTCTGGCCTGGAAACAAACTTTTTAAAATGATCAAATCTATGTTTCTAGTGAAAACATTGTATATTCAATAAAATAACTGTATCATTGTCTATATGTTCACTCATATATACATAAATACACGTCACACTCTTATTTTAGGTCTTTTTACATTTAATTGTTGTTTTTGCTCACTGTTGAATTCATATTATTTTGTTTGTGAATTTTAACATTATTTAGGAGTAGATTCAAAATAAGCCTTGCTATTAGTTGTTTGTATTTTTTAACAATAAACAATGTTAGGGATCGTTAATCTCAAAGAGAGAAAATACTCTTTGTAGTAGATTTAATTCATTTCCATCCGCAGCCTTTGGGAAAGTGTTGTTTATACTCTTTCTGATTCAGAGGTGTTATGCTAACTGCCTGAGAGACCCTCACAGAAGGATGAAGTGACAGAAACGTAGATATCTAAAGTCTCACTGTGGGTTGGTGTCAGGGTTGATCTTCTTCAGCGCCATGATGTCCTCGATGGTCTTCTCCACCTTATCAGGATGAACGCTGAGCGCAGACTGAAGCAGCTGCAGAGGAAGAGGAGGGAGGGAGACAGAAGAGGAAGATGTCATTTGATCAGAGTTAAAACATGAAACGACACACGATATTCAAACTGAGGATTAAGAGGGACGTACCGCATTCTTGGAACACCGCAGAGATGATTCTGGAAAAGAAAACAACAGAAAGTGAGATCAATTATTGTTTTTATTAATATTACAATAACTCCAAAAACTCACCCAAACTAGGAAATGATAATCAGGACATTTCCACCTCCTGCGACTTAGATTATTTTTGTACTTGAGCAAAGTAGAAGTACTCAGATGTTGTATTTGAGTAAAAGTAGAAGTACTCAGATCTTGTACTTGAGTAAAAGTAGAAGTACTCAGATCTTGTACTTGAGTAAAAGTAGAAGTACTCAGATCTTGTACTTGAGTAAAAGTAGAAGTACTCAGATCTTGTACTTGAGTAAAAGTAGAAGTACTCAGATCTTGTACTTGAGTAAAAGTAGAAGTACTCAGATGTTGTACTTGTGTAAAAGTAGAAGTACTCAGATCTTGTACTTGAGTAAAAGTCCTTTCCCCGCTCAGAGACCCAGGTCGTCGCACGCATCTCTGCTTGTCTAGCTGACATCTCTCAGTGGATGTCTGCTCATCACCTCAAGCTCAACCTTGACAAGACTGAACTGCTTTTCCTTCCGGGA